>NC_064617.1:467007757-467310788 GCF_023898315.1 Schistocerca nitens | reverse complement strand
ATCAATTACAGATAAATTGTTGGAAAGACGGCCGGTTTGCTAAGGGATGTAAACGAAACCTGTCACGCATTTTAAGTAGTGATTTGATTTACAGGAGACATTTCTTTTTCTCCAATGAAAAGCAATTGTATTTCCAACGATTATACAGAACATAACTGAAATGAATTAATTTTCAGACATTTCATGTCGTAAATGAAAAGTTGTCGAGCCTAAAAAGTATCCAGCTTCCCTAAAAGGAAGAAACGTCACATTAATTTGATAAATATAGGATATTTCGCGCTACAAAAGACGTCAAATATTTTCGCTTCCGTTGGTATCACAGTCACCTGTATTTGTGTAATGACAAAATTCCTGCCAGGTGAGGTTTAAGTGGAATACAATTTTCCAAGTAATGTTCTATGCATGAACTTCATCCGTCATTTCACAGTAAACTTCGCAGGTTTCGCCACCGAGCCCGCGATTTGTAACCAGCCTACGTTATGACTACAGTCTCATCGGCACAGAATCTCCGCCTCTGCACTTCGCTCATTCCCAGGTGCGGCAAACCACTCAGAAAGAAAACATCCGTAACTAAACAATTAGCACTCGTTGCTATTCCAGGCAGGTTTCTAATCGTAATAAAAGCCATCTCCTTTTATTTTTCCCGTAAAAGTATTTCTGCCGGTGAGCTACGGGTTTTGCGCCGATTTAATGGGAGAAGGCGGCCATGCTGGGGCGGACGGGGATGGTCGTAATGTTCGGTGAGTTGCGCGGAGGCCGTGTTCCGCGCTCGGCCCGCGGAATTATACGGCCGAGTCCCGGGTGGCTGCGATATCCCCGCAACGAGGGACGCTCGGCGCCGGCTGGAGTCGCGCCAGGGCTAAACACTTGAGCCTGTGGGGGCGCGTAAAATGGCTTCCGGGGCTCAGCAGAAGGGTTTTAATTTGCTGTAATGCTCCGCACCGCTGCGTTACGAGCTGCCACTCATATTAACACAGATTACATATTCATATGTGCTACAAGCGCTGAAGCGAAGCGTGTGCGTTAGTGAAGCAGGTGCCTGTTCCGAGCAGGAATCGGGCAATGTGAATGCTGAAAAGTTACTTGTTTTTTGCTCTTCATCCAAAGGGATGTGAGCTCTCTCTTTATTTGATGTGTCATACTTCAGGTACGTTCACTGGATATTTTTTGAACAGAAGTCTACAATAGTGGATACGTTACGCTGCAGAGGTTCTAAGTACAAAAAGTGTGATTTTCGGTGGTCAGTAGCATTGTCGTTTGGCAGTAGCCTTCAATGCTAAGGAAATCAGGGAAGCCGGCCGAAGTGGTCGAGCGGTTCTAGGTGCTTCAGTCTGGAACCGCGCGATCGCTATGGTCGCAAGTTGGAATCCTGCCTCGGGCATGGATGTGTGTGATGTCCTTAGGTTAGTTAGGTTTAAGTAGTTCTAAGTCCTAAGGGACTGATGACCTCAGACGTTAACTCCCATAGAGCTCAGAGCCATTTGAACGATTTTTGAAGTCAGGGAGTCGGGTGTAGAGTACGCTGCTAATCGGTCTGGAAATAACTAAGGGAACACGGAGATCAGATTGCAGATGATGTTTTTTTAGTTTACTCGTTCTAAGGAGCAAGGGGCGAACCGTGGTAATACAGCGCGACCCAGAAAAACGGAAACATTTCCACAATCCAATAAAACTAGAAGTGATAAGGGAAAGAAATGGCATTCATAGTAATTGAAACCTTACAACTTTGCCATTTACGAAACACTGAGGGCATTTATCATTTTCTAAAAATTACGTCCTTCAGATGGCTTCCTCCTGTACGAATATATTAGTCAAATCTGCTGTTGAGATTCCTCATTGACCGCTGCACCATCTCAGCTGGGATACTGCGAACTGCATCCCGACTTCTCTGTTTTAGCTCATCCAGGTGTTGCAAAAACAGACAATGTCTGATGGGATACTGCAACCACTGGTTATACAATGTTACTTATAATCCGTCTTGATTGCAAAAATCTTTATTCACTTGACCTGTTTCGGTTCCTCTAGAACCATCATCAGATCTGAAATGACAATGTTACTAATTAATTTACTATTTCACAAATGCAAACCCATTTCATCCTATCCTGTCAATATCAAATGTATTAGAACGTACCTGCACATTCGGTTACAGGAGTAACCCATCCATACACAGCAACCTTCACGCTGCGTCACATTAAATTGGTTGACAGAATGCACGTCATTTATATTAATTATAAAATTCTTATCGACAGGTGGCGTCTGGTACATTTGTTACATTACATATGCACATACTGTATTAAGTATGTTTTCCTAATTTGCTTTTTCTCTAAAAATACTTCGTTAAAATCTGTAGGTGTCAAGGTTAAAAATCTGTACTTGTCAAACCTAAAATACACAATAAAATAATCATTGTCGCACGATGGAAAACAAAGGGCGATTTCTATATCCATGGCGCTGGTGTAGATTTATTTTCCTCCATGGTCTCCTTCCATGGTTCCCGCTATTACGGTGTTGTGCCGCGAGCCGTTCAGTCCTCTGATGTCCATCGTCGTCAGTAAGAGCGCCGTGCAGTATGTGCATATGTAATGCAACAAATGTACTAGACGCCACCTATTTGTGAGAGTTTTATAATTAATATAAATGACGTGCATTCTGTCAACCAATATAATGTGACGCAACGTGAAGGTCGCTGTGTGTGGACGGGTTACTCCTGTAACCAAAGGTGCAGGTACGCTCTTGTACGTTTGATGTTGGTCGGATAGGATGACATCGGTTTGCGTTTGTGAAATAGTAAATTAGTAACATCGTCATTTCAGATCTGAAGATAGTTCCATAGGAACCGAAACCGTTCATGTGAATAAATATTTTTGCAATGAAGACGGATTATAAGTAGCATTATCATCCAAGATTTTTGGTCAGGTCGTGTAGACTTTTCTCTTGAGGTAGCCACACAAGAAAAAAATTACAAACGGATAAATCTGGCGATCTAGTGGGATAGGGAATGTTACCGAATCGTGATATCACACGGTTGCCAAACAGTTCTCGCACATACGCCATTGACTGCCAGTGCAGTGTGTGATGTCGCTCCGACCTATTGAAACCAGTCTTCTTTAATGTTTGGAAAGTTGTTCAATACAGGTATAACGAAAGTTTATAACATCTCGAAATAACGATCTGCATTGACAGTTATCGTGTTTTCCTGTTCGTTTATGAAAAAAATACGGTCCGATAACCCCATGTGATGAAGCACAACTTTACTAGCGTGTGAAGGGCGTTCATGAACATCATTAGGATTTTTGTTTGCCCAGTAACGATAGTTAAGTTTATTCACATAACCTGTAAGATGAAAATGTGACTCATCTGAGATCCACAACTTACTTAGAAATTCATCGTCGTTGTTTATTTTTGTTATCATTTGTTGCCCGAATCCTAATCGTAACCAGTAATCGTTTTCCTTCAATTATTGCACCATCTGTAGTTTGTGAGAATGAAATTTTAAATCAAGATGAAGAATTCTACAAACACTCTCCCCGGACATTCCAACCACTGCTGCTTGCTTACGAATTGAACGCCGTGGGTTCCGTAAGACGGACTCGCCTACGTCAATGTTCGCTGGAGAACGCACACTTATTGGTCGTGCTGTTGGTTGCTTCTTGAGGACAGGTCTAGTCTCTTTAAAGTTATTGACCCAACATTCTATAAGCGTTTCGACGGAACGGCATCATGACGTCCTAAATTATAAAAATGTCGAAACTCCCTCTGCGCCTGTAACAAAGTATCATTGTTTCTATAAAACATTTTTATGGCTAACGCACGCTGTTGCCCGTTCCACTGATCAATGATTACTGAAATGGCGGACTGTTTACTCGCTAACTGTCACGAACCCGAAGTGCTACCACCTGCCCATGGCTGCACTACTCATTTCAAACATTTCCGTTATTCTGTGTCAACATGTACATTAGAGGAGATAAACTTCTATACAAAATCGATAATAATAACCTTTGTACGTGTGTCATTGGTTTTTGTAAATTCTTAAATCCTACATTAAGGAATCTATTGTATACCAGTTTGTGGTAAATGTACCAAATATCAATCCAGCTTCTACATAGGAACATTGCGTAATTAACACTATAAGAATAATTTTTGGTCTGCCGTAATTATTAACTGGCAATAATTTTGTAAACATTTTTTTATAATTTTCTGTCCACGTTTTAGTTAACACACTTTAACTTAATCACATAAATGATATTATATATGAAATACATGTTGCAGTAGTAACACCTGGCGGTCCAGATGCCAATGCCTATCCATTACTGGTCACCGCCTACCAGTCTAGGGGCGCCCCGGCTTCAACTATGTACTCTCTTGCGAGTGACATAAGCCAAACGTACGTAGTGAACAACTGTGTTTATAACTGTTTTAATTTTGACGTACCGATGCATCTTCTAGTCTGTTACGTACCTGACAATTCTTGAGAAAAAGTACTTTTACTGCTATTTTAAGACATATTGTACCTGATACTGTACGTTACGACTGTTTTGTTTATAGTCGTATGACTAAATGCTTCTGATTACCGAAAGCGGGTGTCGAGAAGGAATGTAATATTAGCGATCTTGCCAAAGCAGTTTATCATCTATAATGCAAAGGAAGTTGCTTTTTGGGAATACTACTTGCTAAAGATTGACGTGAGACGTTTGAAGATTTTCAGATAATGTTGTCTCTGTATTGCTTAATCGCTCGTGATTTATCATGAATACGAGAAAGACAAACAATTATCAGTTTCTCTTCATTGCCTCAGGTCAATTATTTTGATTGTGGGGAGGTGATTAAACAAAATTATCTGTCCGCATTGTCTACACTGGGAATTAAAGGCACACCACTCCTTTACTATTCAACTAATTTCACGGCAGAGTCACATTTTTTATGAAAAGCAAATTTTGTAATTGTTAAGGAATTAGGTTCACAAACAGTTGTTAATGCTCGTCTCTTTCCAGTTATGTAGTAAATCGAGATTCTAACACTATCTCCGCATGAAAATTTGGTTTTGTAATTGTGTGTGAGTTGCACTTAGTAAAACACAGTTTCTCGTCAGCAGAGCAAGGTGTGCTCCGCATAGCTGCTTTCTCTTGCGTTGCACTGGCACGGTTTCTTTTGGATTATGAAGACGGAGGAGGAGACTAGTTGTGCGGTGGCGGGTGGAAAATAATTATTTATGTATATTTACCGTTCTCAACACAGGCTCTCTAACTACAATATTGGCAACCAGAAACTGATTAGCAAAAACGTGATGCCAGTAATTAGAGTTCACTGTGCCCACTCTGATGGAGAATTAGTTATTTATTATTGAGGTTCATTACTCTGAGGATTTAGGATGATGGCTGGGATTCATAGAAAATGCAGTTTACAGTAACAATGTTCACTATATTCTGAAAACGATAAAGCGTAAAATTCCAGACAAATGATTACCCATATCAGCTATTATGAGAGCTGTTCAGAGTCTATTGCGTGGATCCTATTACCCCTAGACAACGAAACTGAATATTTACATCGATAACGATTATTGAACGAAGTGAATGCTCGCCAAAATTTGATGTTAATACTCATCAAACGCCACGCTAGCAATGGTAGAAAGTCTGCCCTGCGGCGACACGTGAAAATACGACATACGCAAACTGAGAAAAAAACACTGGAGTAACTCTTTACCCCAATGCGAACTCATTGTGGGGTAAATACCGAGTTACATAATACGGCATCCAAGGCTGTTCCTGGCAACTGCACAAACGCGACGCGGCTTCCGACACGGAGTGCGCGCTGATACTAATCTCCAAGAGAACTAGGGCCCTACCACAGCTCGCACGCTCTTATTCATATAGCCGCGGTGCTGACCGCCGAAGGCGCAGCCGACAACATTTACCTTACTGACTAGCCGCTGGGCTAGCAAAAAACCACTTCAAGTTACTAAATAATTAATTGCTTCATTCGCTGAATGCCAATGAAGCTCTCGATTTAATTATGCAATCAGCACACAGGTAAGTATCTATAATAAATTTCTAATGTGGCTAGGTTAAATACTTTGGCGAGAGAATTATTTTAGTGGTACTGCACGCAATAGATGAGCTCTGAACTTGCCCTTTGCAGAGATGCTACAGCCAGCTATAGTTTTATAGCTACTTTTTTGAAACATCCCACATCTTTGTCATTATAGCGTATCTCCATGCTACCTAAATCTAAACAACCTAGCATTATCTAGTCACTTAATTAATCTATCTTGCTTCCGAACTTTCAGGACACAAAAACAGAAGATAGTTCATTTCAGCCAAAATATTACTTTGTGAGATCCAGCATGCTGTTTCCATTAAATTACAATGAAAAAAGAATCTAAATATACATTTTTAAGTTTCTAGCTCCTTCCTGTTGCGCCGATGATTTTTACATAAAACGTCCAAATTTCGAAAACCGTTTAAGTTACTAAACTGAAACTTGACACATTATTATTTTAGTATCACTTCTGACATGCTATTAACTTTTCAGATTATTTATTTTATTTTTAAGGTATTGCGCAACATTCGTGACGTCATAGCTAGTTACAGTGGACTATGCTGGCACACAATGAAAAGCATATGAATTCTATATGGCGTAAATAGGCTGCTTCCCTACATAGTGTTTAACATCTCGCCGACATCGAGGTCGTTAGAAATGAAGAACAAGCTTGGATTAGGGAGGAATGGCGAAGGAAAGCGGCCATGCCCTTTCGGAGACATGCCGACATTTGCCTAAGCGGTTTAGGAAAATCCAGGAAAAAATTCTAGATTAACGGACGCGGGTTTTAACCGTTGTCTTCTCGACTGCGAGACGATTGTGTTAACCACCGCTCCACTTCGCTCGCTAAGGTTTATTTTCATTGGCTGGATGTTTTGATATTCACCACTGAGATTCCGTTGCCATATGGGAAGTAATGAAAATCTGTTAGGGCCAGTTTAACATTATAGTCAGGACACAACAACATCATTCACAGTTAAACTTTTAAATCTGTTATCACCTTCAGTTTAGGTATAGTTTGGTCGATTTCATCTACTTTCGTAGACACTCTTTAACGTGCATCATTTAATGTCAGGAAATCTGTTCTGTCAGTTAAAATTATAGAGCATATTTACAGAAGCGTTTTGGACTTTTATTCTATCAAAATAATTTTGTGAAAATTTTTAATTCTGTTAGCCTTGTGTCTTGGAACTGCAGTTCATGTACTGTGATGTCACTTACTGAAGCACTGTTCGCTGCGCCGTGCAGTACAGTTTCACAGGACAGCTTCTTTGGGATACAGTTTTACGTTGGAAGTCATACAGTAACACAGTTACAGAATGATCTGTCGACTCTTATATCAGACATCCTCTTAACAAGACGAAACCAGTTTAGTTTACAACAATAAAATTCACAAACAAAATAAAACCTAAGTTACAATCCAAGTCCCTGTGTAATGTTAGATTATCATTCACTATCTCTCAGATGGCGTAACAGCGACCAGTTAGACTTTTTTAAAATACTGGTAGGTCCGTAGGTGTTACATCATTGTTCTAAAATAAATCGATAAACTGGAATTTAAAGTCAAAGGTGATACGGAAAACTAATGAGGCTGCGTTACCAATATGATGGGATGTAAGTTGTAACTTTCGCACATATAGGTGGGATCACGTCAAACATCACACAGAGAACTCCCGAGAAAAGCAATGGTGTCTTTCATTTTGGCATATCCTTATTCATTCTCGAGTTTAGGCTCATTTTGTGCAGACAAGGAATAACGAACTGCCTAGCATGCCCCAACTAATAAACGATTATCCTGGCGCCTAGGGCACGATAAGCGCACCGATTTGCAGGTTCCCTATCTCACGGCTTCTAGGAGCAGCAAAAATTTTGTTTCCAATTTTTTGCATGATTACTGTACGAAAATAAAAATTTTAAATGCTGTCATAGTCTACTCGTTCAGAGCTGTAATCTTATGTTCGAAGTTAGCAAAATAAAACAAGAATTACTGTTAGAAATTCTGCTTTTGTCTGATCATTGTACAACACATATTCAGGAGACATGGTATCATAAACATTAGGATGTGTGGTACATGAAGTTTTGCGCTAAGTGCAGTGCTAATTACTCAGTTTATATTCATCCAGTGTTTCATAATGAGACAACTTAGCGACTTCTAACCATCTTTACATAATTTGAAACCTTTCTTAAGCTTTTTCTTGCCTAAATGCTGAAAACAAATATTTAATAAGCTAAGGTGTTTTATGCATGGGATTTCGGATGTTTAAAGAACTAGGGGTTTATTGATAGCACACTAAGCGATTTAAATCCCGTGATCATGGTGGGAACTCCTCCCGACCTTTACGACTTTCCCATCTCCAGGGAATTCTGATATCCATGTATGCGTCTACTGCTATCTGAGATGCAAAAGAAAGGCGGTAATGTACCTTCAGAAGACTGCAGTGACGGCAGCACATACTGTAGCCTGTATGAGTTATCATCAGCACTAGCTTCGTTCCGGACAAAATACGATATAACTCGAATGAAGCTATGCACAAATGGAAGGCAGCATTGATTTTCTGATGTAGTTCTCTATCAGTCTGAGGTCATTTGAAGCCGTTTGTGCCTAAAAATTGAGAGTTGCTTCCAAGGCTGCAGCTTTCAAAAGGGTCACCATGTCCATAACATAGCCTCATAGGTTTTACCCTGTCCCAACTCATATAGTTCAACTTTAAATTTCTGTTTGACCAGCTTTTTTTGTGTTAGACCATTCTGTTCAGCACCTGGCAGGAAAAAATATGCGTTTTTTCTGGAAGTACATAATAGACGTACTCGACAGGTTTATGTAAACGTTAGGTCCCTATCGTAAATCACCTTGCTAGTTCAAGGAAGAGCCAAAGAAACTGGTACGAATGCCTAATATCCTGCAGAGCCCTTGCGAGGCAGCAGAAGTACCGCAACCCGACGTGGCATAGACTCGACTTATGTCTTAAGTAGTTCTGGATGGGAAATGACATCATGAATCCTGCAGGGCTGTCCATAAAGCCTTAAGATTAGGGGGGGGGGGATTGGAGATGTCTTCTGAACAACACGTTGCAAGGCATCCCAGATATACTCAGTAATGTTCATGTCTGGGGAGTTTGGCGGCCAGAGTTTAAACTCTGACGAGTGCTCCTGTAGCAATTCTGGACGTATGTGGTGACGCATTGTCCTGCTGTAATTGCCCAAGTCAGTCTGAATGCGCAATGAACAAGAATGGATGCAGATGACCAGACAGAATTGCTAAGAGTGGCTCCAGGAACACTTTTCTTAGTTTAAACACTTCCGCTGGCCACCAGACTCCCTAGACATGAATATTATTTAGCACGTACCTGGGAAGCTTTGCAACGTACTGTTCAGAAGTGATCTCAACCCCCTCGTAATCTTACGGATTTAGGGACAGCCCTGAAGGATTCATGGTGTCAGTTCCCCCAGCACTACTTAAGACATTAGTAGAGTCCATGCCACGTCCTGTTGCGAGACTTCTGCGTGCTCCCCGGTGCCCTTCACGATATTAGGCACGTGTATCAGTTTCTTTGGCTCTTCAGTGTATATTGTTAACGACGTCCCTCAAACCCATACCACGCTGTAATTACAATGGTACGGAAGAGGGCCTGCAAGAGCAGCGCAAGCAGCCTCATTACTTTCACCTTCCATGTATTCAGAGTATGAAGTAAGTATTTTGTTCACCTTCCCAAAAGCATCGTCTATGTGATAGATAAAATTTAAATTCTTCGTAATTTAAAACCGATATTATGCTGTCGAATCGACAGCGTAAAGATTTGTGTAATTGACGGTGTAACCGAAATTTAACTGATTTGTTTTTGGACATTGTCCTAGAGGACGTAGGGCTGGTATAGAGAACATGAAAATTTTTATTGCTCAGGGTCAGTTACGACTTTTCACAACATGCCCTATATCTCATCTAATCACTGTGTAGTTCATTTTGATCAAATGATGACTTTTTTAGACCTATGGTCGCGGGTTAGCGTCTTTGGCTAGTAATCACTAGTAATCACAATGACTTGAGTCACAGAATCGCTAAAGCTGCTTCTTAAGTTTTGAATAGTAATCATCAGCAATGACGGCAGAAAACTTCCTGTAAAAAGAGTCGAAAAAGTTCAGTCAACAACATTGTCCTAGATGGCGTAGGAGCAGACAGCTTCAGGGTCCATGGGATGGGAAACCCCCCCCCCCCCCCCCCCAGAAAAAGTGCAGTGATCAAAGGCTTGAGGATGCAGATAACGAGGAAAAACGAAGCATAGAAGTATTTAGCAATTTTTTTAAAAAAAGAGAAGAACAAAAGAAAAGCCGTGGCTGCAAAATCGTGATTATTTAATACCGCATTCAACCCTTTTAGGTCATTATCCAATTACGTAGTATTCGGCAAACATGCATTCGTCAAAAAATGTGCGTGAAAGAGTATGGGACTTGACATAATAGCATTCGCAGATTTAGAAGCACAAAATTAGGACCACGCATAGAAACCTGTACAGCTAATCATTAGCTGATGAATCCCAGTTCTGGCACGATGTCTGCATTCGTGTGGTTTCCTTCTACCATATTTGTAGAGACGCGACGAGCCATATTACTACAGTCATACACCAGCTTTTTTTTGACGCTCGCTAATAACGTGATAGTTATAATGTTCTGAAGAAGGGCACTAGTGCCTGAAACTGGTGAAGAAATTGCCAGATCTACCCCAATGTCAAGATTAAAGTGAGCCTATACTTTACCCTCCGCCTTCTCGTCCCCTCACCCGTCCCCCTCCCTTATAGGCCGATTTCTGAAGTGTAAATGGCAGGAAATTCAAAAGTCAAAGATGGTGCGTCCTCCTTTGGCTGAGGTACATAGCCTGCATGGTTGCTGGATTTCCCCCGTACATTTAGGATCTTATCACTATAATTTATATCCAACATGGCTATATTTGTGTCATTATTATCTTTATCACTATAATTTATGACTCACTATGGCCTCTGGATATTTTTCAGAGATAGCTTTGCCTTAATTCATATAATTTATTAACAAATATGACCACTACAATGAAAACGTGCTTGCCCAAGATGTTAAAACACATGCTGCAGGCATCGCCAAACTGTGCCGAGTATAAAATGGCTTGAAACGCAATACAGTTGGTAATTGCTGATTTATGTAGTATCAAAGTAAAACAAATGAAAAATATATGTAGCCAAAACTGGTGAAAAATGTAAAAAATATGAAGTGAGGCAACTGTATGTAAAATAAAAACTTTTATTTTCTTGCTGGAAAATGTAAGTTCACAGGTAGACTAGTCAAATACCTACATTAATTCATAATCGCTTCACTTCGCTACAAGGTAATGAAGTTCAAGTGTTCCTTATTGAAGCATTTATGTCACACTGAATTGGGATGCACAATTTACTATAATATACTTTTTTATGTGATCTGATGCCATGCAGAGTGTTCCGCCTGACAATTTGTTTTCATAAATAGAGAAAGATCGCTCATCTCCACAAGAAGTCAAAGATGTATATTAGTACAGAGCGATTATGCCAGGAACAGCAGTCTCACGTGTCTCCAGTTTGTTGATTCTTGCGATGTCTGAAACTGAACACTTGAGAACTGTTGAATGCTGACAAGGATTCACTCGCATATACTGCAGGATCAGAAGAAGTGTTCTCCGTCACTGCCTCCAGAGTTTCAGAGTGATTACTATAGAAAATCACAGCTCAGTCCATGCTGCTCTCCTCCTTATCATTGGCTCCGGAGTCAGAGGTACGTCAGGCAGCTGCTGCTTGTAGCATTGCACATCATAAGAACATTTCAAAAAGAGCTTCTTTGTTGCTGATATCAGTGTACTTACTTTTGGGAACTGTTGTCTAATTGTACGTGGAACTTGTTGCAATGCATTAGCGGTACGTGTAACATGCACTGAGTTTGGATAGATTACATTAAGCATTTTCCCGCTTTCAACAGGTGTGTAGCTGCATCTGTGCATGTCACTAGGACTCCCTCTCCTTTACGCCACGTAGCGATACTACCCTATGTCCATCATTAATGAATACAGCAAATGCAGAACTATTTGTAGCCTCCAAAGGTAGAGAGTAAATTGAATAGGGTTTAGATGCAGCGTCAGAGACGAAATTTACCAGAGTTAGATTAGCGGTGAAACGGCCTACAGCATGGTCTCATCAGTAGAAATCCCTACAGGTGATATGCCGTTGTCAGCCCTGACTTTTTCTAATATGCCATCATAGCAAGAGTGCTGGTAACTCTTCATGAGAGTGGACACCTTGGGAATGTGGTTGCAGTATTTCTGTTAGAAATGTTTAAATACAGATATATAAAGTTTGTTCCAGGATATGTTCCCTGAACTCACTGCAAAACAGAGTTCTTTGTAGAATACGCTATTAGATGATGTACGATTTCCTGCAAATTTTGTCTCACTCCAAAACGCTAAACATGCCTCAGCTATTAGTGAAGTAGATGAGACAAACCAACAAACACTTTGGTGTGTGGTTATTATTGGAGAACCTGAAAAATCTTGATAGTGACGTTGGAAAACATCAGTTACATTGCTAGTGGCACACTCCTTTGCAAGAATGAGACTCTGTTTAAACATATTACAGAATCATTTTGGGATATTTTGGCAGTTAACGTTTTTAATCAAGTAGATAATCAAGTGGTCTACCAAGAACTGTAGAGATTGGTAAGTCTATAGTGTTAACATGGTGTATAATTATCTTAGTGCTAAACGTATCGATTTTTTTTTTTTTTCGTAGCAATTTCTTCCCAGCGCAACCTGCCTTACAACACCTTACAAGCATTCCAGACTCTTTACGGCCACTGGAAACAGCAACTCGCCTACAACGCTTCGTAGGGGAATCGCAGGCGTAACATTGTTTTCACTACACTACGTCCCGTCAATTACCGTCAATTTTGATCTTTATGAAATGAAATCACGAATCCTATCACACAGTTGAGTGGATGCTGTTTAGCCACGCAACGCGATTGGAATCTTAGGTGTCGTATTAGGTTGGTGTATAAGTTCACAGTGCTTTTCCGTAAGTTTAATAAACACAACAGATACTCATAACACAGACTTTAGTGATCAATAACATGTTCTCCTTCACTATTTACAACAGCCTGCCAACACCGGGTAACTTTTCGATTCAGCGACACAAGAAATCACGTGATTTTGAGGCGAAGAGCTTGTCGGGCCAAGTTCGGGCTGCATTTTCATCCGGAAAGAAAATTCCTTGAAGGCTGTCCGATAGATAGCGGAAAACATGAAAATTTGAGGAAGCAAGAACAGATGAATGTGGTGGATGCGGAGTGACTTCGCAACCCAACTCTTGTATGGTGCTTGTTGTCGGGGTAGCGTAAGGAAGGCGAGCGTTATCGTGGAGCAGCATCACTTCACGCTCATTTATGTGATTTATGTGACTTTGGCTGCCCATACACCCGATTCGTAAACCTTCCCCACTGTATGTAAATTCTGGAATGATCAAAGTTCATCACATCTGCAAGTTGTCGAGTGCACTGACGTGGAACGTTGTGGATTAATGCATTTCAATGATCTTCATCAAACTCCATAGCTCTTCCTGTACGTGGAGTGTCACTAATACCAAAAAGATCCTCCTTAAAAGGAGGAAACTGTATTCTTGCCGAGTACTGTCCAACACATTATCTCCACATACGACGCAAATGCTTCTGGCTTCCTCCGCTGTTGTCAGCCATTTGGACCCAAAAATAAATGTTCTTTTTTCTCCACTAGGCATCCACAACTCCATTCACAATCTGCAAGTGACAAAAAGACGATATGAAAACTCAAAAGGCAACAGTCAACAAAAATAAACCCGTAGCAACCGGAGTACGAACACGCGAAACAAAAGCGCTATGAACTTTGCATCTACGTAACATTAAAATAATTTCATCCTTAATACCATATCTGAAGTGCATTTAGTTTGAAACAAGACGAACGGCGATTAGAACGTAAGGCGTAAGAATATCTGAACGTCAACAGACTTTGGTAATACAGAGCTCTGCTCTGCACATTCTGATACTGAATGCACAAAATTTACATAATAGCGACGGTGAACCACGATCATGCTTCTCATTCTCTATGCGTCTGTTGAACAGTAGCTCCCATCGCGCCAATGATTGATTAACCCGCCGTCCACCACGTCTGCAGTCCAGCGCTGGCCAGCCCTTGTTACGTGCATAATGAACTTTGCTGCGGCGTCATTACCCACCAATAGGCAGGCGTAAAGCGCGTGTCGATTGGAGGCCGCACGGCGCTGCACTTGTCCATTCATACCAAATGCGCAGTGTGAAATGCACGATACTCAGCTGCCATTGGAGGCGTCGCGTCGAGCATTTAACTATTAGCAGTGTTGTTCGATCTGGCCGTGATGAACGTATCCGTGGTAAGGCGTGTCACAGCAATCGTTAATCCAGAGAGCGTAGATCGTAAGCAGCGCAACAAAAAGTCGAAAGATTCATAAGGTATGTAGAGCCCAATAAATAAAACAACCACCGAAAGGCGAAGGTGTGGCGACAATCTGCACAGTGGCAAAAATAATTTGCAGCTAGGTCTGTGAACAATTATTCTTCGCGATTTCACGACTAGAAGTGGCACAATAGGGCTTTACAGACTGTGCTAAATATTTACGCATTTCTCTCTGCATTTATTAGCAATTTTATGGTCCCTGAAGCATGCGAACGAGATGTAAGCAGGAAGTAGTTGGGTTTCGACAACGTTCTAATGTCCTAACACATGGCACTACTGAAGGGCGTCCTACTCACCGTCCGAAAAGGCCTTGGAGGACCAACGGCACCGACCGACAGTCGTTGTCATTCTCAGCCCATAGGAGTCACTGGTTGCGGATATGGTGCGGCATGTGGTCAGCACACCACTGTCCTGGCTGTTGTCAGTTTTAGTGACCGTTTTCGCAGTAACGTAACTCATCTATTGCCCTCACGAGGGCTGAGTGTACCCTGCTTGCCAACAGCGTTCGGAAGATCCGGGCGGTCTCCAGCCAAAGTGCTAGTCAAGCCTACGGTGACCTGACGGGAACCAGTGCTACCACAGAGGCAAGTCTGTCGGCGAAGAGCATTCTAATCTATTACAAAAATTAGCACAACACCTACAGTAATGTCTCCAGCACCGTAGTGTTGAGGTAAAGGTCTCATTTAGAAAATACTGTGCCATCACACTTGTAAACTACGATTACTGTTGGTAGTTAATCCGGAGCAAAATGCGCAATCTTTCTGTAAACTGGCAGTACTACAACAGAACAAACTATGCTTAGAGGTATCTGGCTGAAACTCCAACAGATGTTAACAAATGAGATACACGGTCTTCAGACCGACAAGATTTGTGTCGAGCCACTGTGGCTCGATCAGTGCTGGATGTGTTCTTCAAATGGATGAATGTTAATATTCTTTACATTATATTTTATGTTATAAATCCAAGATCAGTGTGAAAAAGATTCCCAGAAAAATTGTCGCACTTTAACATAATTTTTGTAAATCATTTATTAACATTTCTTTATTTCTTACGACGGTTCGGGTATTTCCATCATCAGTTACTAAAAGGCTTGGGACTCTAACAAGGTTCTGTGTCAGTATCTTCTTTTGTAAGTTATAAGGTTTCTGATGTCCGGTGATAACAGCAGCCGAAACTTCGTAATATATTTCAAAAATAATAAGCGATCTACAGGATTTTATTTAAAAATATTCAAAGTGATGGTGGACTCATATATGAAATTCATTTTCTTTGTTAATAACTTATTGTTAAATAATGAAGATACGAATATTTTGCAAATGAAGTCTGTTACATAGAAAAGTCAGTGTGACACTGTCTTTGATACATATTCATACAGGCCATGTAACAGTAATCACAGAGATGGGAAAAAACTCGTCTGACAAGTCGTAAGTAAATTGTGCAGATGCGGAACAAAACAGTGTAACGTTCTTTTGAAAATAATTAATGCCTTAAGATTGCGTTGCACTAGAAAATTGCCACAGATACTGGTTTGAGGAGCTATACAGCTATCGGAATAAGACAATAATAATATTAATAACGCACCTTACTACTAAAAGTTCTACAAGGTTCATGCGAATAACTGGCACCAAAGACGATTTCGGCTTCAATGGAAAATGCTGTGCACTTTAGTGCACGTTGGATAGAAAATCAGATTCTCGACCTCACCACTCACAGACTCAAATTAAACCTTTCAGTGCGTAACTCCACTACACGACAACGTACCTCGCTGAGCAACGGCGTAACAGATATGTTCAGATCTTTTATAAAAAAGTATACGAGCTTCCCTGCTTGATAATACTTTACAGATGTCTTTCAAATTCATAATCACAACTAAAAGGCGAATAACCTGTTAACAGCAGGGTGCTTGTTGGTCCTTGGAATTAATATTTATTTTATGTCGCACTTTCTGTGGAATAATTTATTTTCTTGTTTACTTGGCGATATTAGAGATAACATCTGAACGTAGCACCCACGTTATAAAAATATCGGTGCGTCACTTGAATAGCTATATTAATTCGTTTTAAAATTATCACTCTCTCATCAATTCCCTTTAAATAAAATCCTGGAGATTATTTCTATCCTATTTTAAATATAAGAGATATGAAATAATTTTTCTCTTTGAAAAATAGCAAATCTCAGCTAGGCCTATTATTCCTATTTCTTTGAGAATTAATATATTTGCTTATTGTAACATTGCAGAGTTTCCTTTATCTAATCTTTGACTTCCTTTTGCCACTTTACTGTACGATATTTTCCATTTGTTCGTTTGCTATAAAACTGAGCTTTACTTTTAAAATAGCCTTGAACATTAAATATGCAGCAAGTAAGACTCGGGACGCTATTTTCATTCTTAAAACAGAAGTTGTTCTGTCTTTATTGCCTATTTTCTTCCATGTTCAGGTAAAGGTCAGCTTTGATTTTACGAGTACTGGCTAATCGAATAAACCCCTCAGCGGAAAAAAAAGTACATCGCAGTCACCGCCACTTTTAAACTTCTTGAACTTTAATGTTTGTTGTGGTCTTCAGTCCTGAGACTGGTTTGATGCAGCTCTCCATGCTACTCTATCCTGAGCAATCTTCTTCATCTCCCAGTACCTACTGCAGCCTACATCCTTCTGAATCTGCTTAGTGTATTCATCTCTTGGTCTCCCTCTACGATTTTACCCTCCACGCTGCCCTCCAATGCTAAATTTGTGATCCCTTGATGCCTCAAACCATGTCCTACCAACCGATCCCTTCTTTTAGTCAAGTTGTGCCACAAACTTCTCTTCTCCCCAATTCTATTCAATACCTCCTCATTAGTTACGTGATCTACCCACCTTATCTTCAGCATTCTTCTGTAGCACCACATTTCGAAAGCTTCTACTCTCTTCTTGTCCAAACTAGTTATCGTCCATGTTTCACTTCCATACATGGCTACACTCCATACAAATACTTTCATAAACGACTTCCTGACACTTAAATCTATACTCGATGTTAACAAATTTCTCTTCTTCAGAAACGATTTCCTTGCCATTGCCAGTCTACATTTTATATCCTCTCTACTTCGACCATCATCAGTTATTTTACTCCCTAAATAGCAAAACTCCTTTACTACTTTAAGTGTCTCATTTCCTAAACTAATTCCCTCAGCATCACCCGATTTAATTTGACTACATTCCATTATCCTCGTTTTGCTTTTGTTGATGTTCATCTTATAGCCTCCTTTCAAGACACTGTCCATTCCGTTCAACTGCTCTTCCACGTCCTTTGCTGTCTCTGACAGAATTACAATGTCATCGGCGAACCTCAAAGTTTTTACTTCTCCATGAATTTTAATACCTACTCCGAATTTTTCTTTTGTTTCCTTTACTGCTTGCTCAATATACAGATTGAATAACATCGGGGATAGGCTACAACCCTGTCTCACTCCTTTCCCAACCACTGCTTCCCTTTCATGCCCCTCAACTCTTATAACTGCCATCTGGTTTCTGTACAAATTGTAAATAGCCTTTCGGTACCTGTATTTTACCCCTGCCACCTTCAGAATTTGAAAGAGAGTATTCCAGTTAACATTGTCAAAAGCTTTCTCTAAGTCTACAAATGCTAGAAACGTAGGTTTGCCTTTTCTTAATCTTTCTTCTAAGATAAGTCGTAAGGTTAGTGTTGCCTCACGTGTTCCAACATTTCTACGGAATCCAAACTGATCTTCCCCGAGGTCCGCTTCTACCAGTTTTTCCATTCGTCTGTAAATAATTCGCGTTAGTATTTTGCAGCTGTGACTTATTAAACTGATAGATCGGTAATTTTCACATCTTTCAACACCTGCTTTCTTTGGGATTGGAATTATTATATTCTTCTTGAAGTCTGAGGGTATTTTGCCTGTATCATACATCTTGCTCACCAGATGGTAGAGTTTTGTCATGACTGGCTCTCCCAAGCCTGTCAGTAGTTCTAATGGAATGTTGTCTACTCCCGGGGTCTTGTTTCGACTTACGTCTTTCAGTGCTCTGTCAAACTCTTCACGCAGTATCTTATCTCCCATTTCGTCTTCGTCTACATCCTCTTCCATTTCCTTAATATTGTCCTAAAGTACATCGCCCTTGTATAAACCCTCTATATACTCCCTCCACCTTTCTGTCTTCCCTTCTTTGCTTAGAACTGGGTTGCCATCTGAGCTCTTGATATTCATACAAGTGGTTCTCTTCTCTCCAAAGGTCTCTTTAATTTTCCTGTAGGCAGTATCTATCTTACCCCTAGTGAGACAAGCCTCTATATCCTTACATTTGTCCTCTAGCCATCCCTGCTTAGCCATTTTGCACTTCCTGTCGATCTCATTTTTGAGACGTTTGTATTCCTTTTTGCCTGCTTCATTCACTGCATTTTTATATTTTCTCCTTTCATCAATTACATTCAATATTTCTTCTGTTACCCAAGGATTTCTATTAGCCCTCGCCTTTTTACCTACTTGATCGTCTGCTGCCTTCACTACTTCATCCCTCAGAGCTACCCATTCTTCTTCTACTGTATTTCTTTCCCCCATTCCTATCAATTGTTCCCTTATGCTCTCCCTGAAACTCTCTACAACCTCTGGTTCTTTCAGTTTATCCAGGTCCCATCTCCTTAATATCCCACCTTTTTGCAGTTTCTTCAGTTTCAATCAGCAGTTCATAACCAATAGATTGTGGTCAGAATCCACATCTGCCCCTGGAAATGTCTTACAATTTAAAACCTGGTTCCTAAATCTCTGTCTTACCATTATATAATCTATCTGATACCTTTTAGTATCTCCAGGATTCTTCCAGGTATACAGCTTTCTTTAATATAGACACGAAAATAATCCCACTTCAGGCGTTGACTTTGCACGGATACACTACTATTGACATTATCTAAAACGCAAAACGCAAAACGATAGGAGCGAGAATTAGCGTATCATTAGTAACAATGGCTCTTACTTTATCGTTAAGGCTTTTGTAGGAAAAGCTACGAAATTTGTGACCGCGGGTGCAAATCACATACTGACAGACTGGTTCTCGTTAACCTTAACTAAAATACGTAGATGCACACGCTGACGTCACAAAGTAATCCCTAACACAATAAAGAAAACTCACCATTTGCTAAGTGCTTGCATTCTCCTTCAAATCCACTAATACAACAATGTAGAGGCACTATTTCCTTAGTGCGTGCTTTCTCCGGCTTAATACACAAACAGAGACTTCTCGTGATAACGTCACTTATCTCCCACAACAAAATGAAGAATCTTCAATCTAACAGAGATACGGACCGCCTACAAACGTGCGGCTCTCAATCTATACTTCGTTCAGTAACTGTTTTGGCATAAAATCGCCAGCCACGAGAAACTAATCCACACAAATGAATCACTTGACGCTTTTCGACCCACAAAGTGAGATTTGCGTAAATATCTTTCAAACAAGCCGATAACAGTCTCACGGAATTCTCCTGACCAACTGTAGCGTTTGACTCAAACATTCCCGAGTCTAATACCGATTCGAACAGATCTTAGTCCAATTACCAACCTACAACAACAAAGTGAATTTCTCATGGAGAAAACCAGGAATCATATGCGATGAACAGACATAGCGCGCTAATATTCCCTTTTAACGCAGTTGGTCTTTCTTTACGGCTGTCGCTGGGGTCTCGAGTCGCAAGCTACGCCGCCGATGATGTCTTTGCAGCAAGCCGGAATACATAAGTCGTTCGTGCGTAGTAACCTCAGTGACTATGATCACATTCTGCTGCTTAGATATTTTCAAGCGACAATCTGTACAACATTTTTAAAAAATACGTATACCAGCACTTTCTAAACCACCCATTACACCCTCGTTTCTTTCCATAAATGCAAACTTTGCTAATAAAGGGACGCGACACCTAGTAGCAATGCCGATTTAACACAACAAGAAAATGGTTCAAATGGCTCTGAGCACTATGCGACTTAACTTCTGAGGTCGTCAGTCGCCTAGAACTTAGCACTAATTAAACCTAACTAACCTAAGGACATCACACACGTCCATGCCCGTGGCAGGATTCGAACCTGCGACCATAGCGGTCGCCCGGTTCCAGACTGAAGTGCCTAGAACCGCACGACCACTCCGGCCGGCTTAACACAACACATAGCACACCAATGTAAAGGAACAAAAGGAAGAGTAAAGACTAACCATGCTACATTAGAAAACATACCGATAAATCGAGGTGTTCGATAAGTGTGTAGCTCATAATCCTCATATTTTCGTAAATATATTCACGATTTTATTGAAACATGGAAACAACCAACTGAGCCGGGCTTGAGATTATCACATAATCTATTTTTAATACGCCTTGCACTTGACACGGTAGTGAGACTTAGCAACAAAGATCCATCTATAGACTGATCCAGATTTCTAAAGAACATAGTATGACAATATCCATCCCCAATACAAAAGCGATGGTTCTCTAAGGGACAAAATCGTTGAGAACTAAGATCATAATAAGAAACAAACACACTGAACAAGTTTCTCACTTCAACTACCTTGGAAATATTATGAGCTACCAGAGTGAAATCGACACTGACAACAAACTGTAGAAACATCGAATGATACGCGGAACACTAAATAGAACATTGAGAAATAAAGTGAGAAAAGACGTAAAAATCAAGTTTAATATGGTAATGGCCACCTCAGATTCCTAGTTGGAAGCTAAACCTGGACAACTAATGAAAATCAAGAAAGTAGATTCCAAGCGGCAGAAATGAAATTTCTAAGAGGCCTTAGCGGCTGTACGAGATTAAATAGACTAAAAAATTAAGACATAAGAACAGAGTTTAGAATGTGTGTTATAAATACGATCAAGTGTGATTAACAAAGTTGGCTAGAACACCTACAAAGAAAGCCAGATTCAAGATTTTCAAAATAAGCCTTGAATTTGAAGCCTTCAGGTACGAGATCGGTAGGAAGGCCAGGGAAAAGATGGATGAATACTTATAAGGTTGAACAGGCCTATTGCATAAATCGTAATGGAAGAAGAAGGAAAGAATTTTTCACTCTGCAGCTGAGCGTGCACTATTTTCAAATTTTGTGAGTGATTAACTCGAACTTAAGATGTTTCCCTTTCGCGTGCCTACTGAGCTATCCAATTGATAGAAGTCAAAGCAAGGGGGCCGGTCGTACATCGTTCATGGAAAGCTGGGGAACTCTAATGTGGACATACTAATTCAATGAGAGACAAATAAGACAAGAAAAGACGAAGAATTTAAGACACTACATTGAGAATAAAGTAACGAAACAGTAGTTAGTCTTCCGGGAAAAGCTGTCACGCTAAACCGAACTTTTTGTATTTTTTTGGATTAACCCTTAAAATGACAAAAGATCACACCGCTGAAGGTGATTTAGATGTTAGGAAGAGGAGTCATTATTCATTTTTTTATTGTTCGGGTCCACTGAAAACCACATGAAATAACTTACATCTTCGTTCTTTCCTCCTTTCTTTCTTTCCAGTAGTTCTGCATTCTTCCCCTTTATTTTTTCTTCTTTCTATATTGCACCTGTGTTTTTCTTTGTTATCTCCTGAAAGCCACTGAAACGTTTTACTTTCGCTGTGAACTTTTCTGTGTCTACTATTTCTTCCTCTGTTATTTCTGTCTCCCTAAGGTTTGCTGTAACTGCTTCAATCCACGTCATTGATGTTCTTTGTGTTTCTGTCAAAAAAGTTAAAAATTCTTTTCGTTATTCTTTTTCCATGTAGTCTTTTTTTTAGATGTCCTTAGAGCACATGTCTTTTCTTCGTAATTGTGTCTAATATTCGTTCTATTTGTATGATAAACTTCTTTATTACTTCTTAATTTTCATTTTCCATTGTAGCATTATGGTCCCAAGGTTTCCCCGATTGTTTTCATTTCGTTCCTTTGCATTTCACCTACTTATTTTGCTGTATCGTACTAAAGGCGTTCTGTAACATACAGGCATTCTCGTCTAATGTCAGTGTTGTAGTATCAGGGTTTTGCATTTATGGAAACAGAAATCCTGTTGTCCTTGCGAAGTTACCTTCTTCATCCAAAACATTTGGGTGTATTACTTCACCAAGATGTCTACATTTTGTAGACTTTTTATCTTTTCTTCCATAACAAGTTTCCATGTATTTCGGTGCCTCCGTCGCATTCCATTTTATCGCATATTATTTATTTCACGCTGCGAAGCAGTGTCTTGTACCCTTCCACAATCAAGCAAAGACAATTTTCTTTCAGTATTTTAATTTTGATTTACCTATTGAAGGTTAATTCACCTCGACTATTTAAGTTTTTAGAGCACTTGCCAGTTACATGCAAATGACCAAGGTTCGAGTTACATTTCGGCTCACATAGGTTAAATCATCTAGGAAATACATGCTCCTCTGCATTCTAAAATACTGCAGTCGCATAGGAACATTAGGGTTGCATATTTTCAGAGGAAAGCAGTTAGGTCCTCGTTTGCATCTGAAGACCAAAGATATTAATATACATACAGCCCTGACATCTGCCCCGCAGAGACACATCAAGGTACAAACAAAATCCTACACCACAGTATTCCATTCAAAAGAGTGTTAAAATTTAGTGATAATGCTATGTAGGAAAAATTTTGTGAGCGAGCTATCTCTCTCAACAGCGAGAGCGTGCCTGTGAAATTCCTGGCCTTGGAGGCACATTTACATTTAGAGAGGAGCTGGCGCTGTGGCGCAGTATGACTGCCTCTCTGCTCGCAGTGCCGCCAACGCCGCGGCTGTCAACAGCGGCCGTAGCTCGCGGCGTCGCATTAAAGCGAGTTGCAACTGCTCCGTGCCGCGCCGTGTTGCACCGGATCCGGTGAGACACCTGCTAATTGAAGACGTAATGAAGATGTCAGCTCCGGTAGTGAACTGCTGCCGCCGAAGTAATTTCTGGTTCTTACTTCAGACTGTCATGTCACACACCAGCTGAAATATAACTCCTAACAAAATTATTCCCTTTCAAAGACAGTATCAGTTCTTATGTAGATAAGGGGTCACCAGATTCATATTCTTTAAGAAAAAAAAACTTATTTCGCGAGGTGTCAAGCATCCATCGCATGTTGGTCTATCGATTATTCATATGATTTTAACGCAACCCTGTTGATTTTTGGCCGGCCGGGATGTCCGATCGGTTCTAGGCGCTACAGTCTGTAACCGCCCGACCGCAACGGTCGCAGGTTAGAATCCTGCCTCGGGCATGGATGTGTATGATGTCCTTAGGTTAGTTAGGTTTAAGTAGTTCTAAGTTCTAGGGGACTGATGACCTCAGAAGTTAAGTCCCATAGTGCTCAAAGCCATTTTTTTGTTGGTTTTTGAACACATTGTAAGGTGATTTCTGAACGAATCATAAATTGATTTTTGAGTTGCTTGTGTAGTGTACGTGATGTCTCTGCCAGGGCAGTCATCGTCGCATCTATAGATAAGAAACTTTCCCGCACACTTAAGGGAACGGAGCTATAAGAGCACAATCAAATAAACCCGAATGAGTGAACGCCAATCCCTGTTCCTATATGTGGTTGACTGGGAGTGCGAATGGTCAGCGTTGTTATAATTACTAACGAAATCCATACATCCATCCTATCAGAGCGGAAATAAACAACTAAGTGAAATAACAGGTAAGAAAGATTACATATTAATCTTCCGTCTGTATACAAGAAAATGAAATTTTGACAGAAAAGTTTTGCCAGACCGCTAACCCCCTAAGGCCCAGCCGCATAAGTTCTATTCTGAGAACAGCGCGGAAAACGCGTTGTGGGAACGTAATAACGCCTAACCGGAGGATAAGCGAGGGATAACTAAACTGGTGATACTGGCAGGATTACTGAAGTTAACCGCAGATTAAGTTTTACAATGGCAGGAATGGTTCAAATGGTTCTGAGCACTATGGGACTTAACATCTGTGGTCATCAGTTCCCTAGAACTTAGAACTACTTAAACTTAACTAACCTAAGGACATCACACACATCCATGGCCGAGGCAGGATTCGAACCTGCGACCGTAGCAATCGCGCGGTTCCGGACTGAGCGCCTAGAACTCCTCGGCCACTGAGGCCGGCACAGGAATAGTTACAGAATAACTGATAATAAGAGTGTTTACCAGAACGAGGAAGAAGACTGAACTTGGACATCACACAACTTACATGGAAGAATATGACGATTCCAAATTTATATAAAATTTTTAATCTACTACTTCTTCATTTCATGTTTGAGAAACTGGACTTTATGAATGGAATTTGAAAGTATTTATTAACATAAAACGTTTTGCTTGTAGCAGGCGTAATAGGCATTTGAAATTAGTACTTCTTGAATTATATTCTGGTGTGTTAGTTAATGTAAATCAGGTAGACAAAAATGACCGTTTGTGCCAAACAGTCTCGCTTATTTGGCGCTTGTTCTAATTGCTACAGTATCTGATAGGTTTGTTTCATTTTATCTAGCAGGCAGTGACAAAATAGAGCTAATGAATTCGAGAAACCACTCCAGTTTTGGGTACTATTCGCGTTAACAGCTATTTCAGTATTAGACAACGACATTTTGATTTTACATGTAGCAAAACGGTTGACGAACTATGATGATGTAATAGATTCTTTCGGAAAAAGTAAAGCACGTCGTGTAAAGCTGTAGCAAAATTTGAGAGAAAAAATGCTGGGACCTAAGGATTGAAGAAATGTGTACTGTCTTGCTTGCCTATTGTCCTTAACGGTTTTATGTTTCCTATATTTAATTTTATGTCAAACAAAAGAGAAAGTTATTAGCTAATGGTCAACAAAGAGTGCATATTTTCTGAAGAGTTCTCACTCTCCCGGATACAAGTCATCCTACCCAGTATTAATTGCAAGGTTTTTTAATTTAAAAAGGCGGGGTCAGCATATCAAACCAACCGTCTGGGAGCAGGAGAGAAATCACAGGACATTTACATTTCCATTGTCCTGAATATAGGTTTGATGGCATCCATTACAAAATATACACGTTTGAAATCCACAGAGCTAAATACATTGACGTACGACAGAATGCTGTATGAAGCCTGACACTCCACTTGGGAACAATTAAGATCAAATAACATGACTTAAAAACCTGGAACATATATGTTTATATAACAGACTCTTCAGAAAGATGTGCGCTTCAAAGTGAACATACTTTTGAAAAATTGATTTTTTAAAATTTTTTACATCCTACTCGAACGCTCTAGGGGGTGGGGTTGGGTGGGGCGACTATCAAGTTTTTTTCTTTGTTTATAAATATAGTAGATCCGGGGCTGAAAAACGGTAATGCCTCTGACTTTGAAAATATCTTGGTGTCTTAAGTCTGACCATAGTTGTCCGTTCATTGATGAAGGTTCATGAGTGAATTTTTGTCTTTAAATTCTTCCTTCACAAAATATCACCTCCAGCGCAGGTTCTTTCCTTTTGCGAGACACCACTGTATATTCTGTCATACTTGTTTATTCTTGTAAAACCTCTTAATTCATTTTTAGTTTCTGTTATAGCGGCCAAGTTCATATTTTGTGATTTTCTTTCGTATTCCAATTCTGCTTTATTATCCCTGTAACTGCTTATATTCCAAGTAGACAATCTGAATGCAGCGCGTATTCCAAATTGTTGTATTTTAAGACATTCCTCAATTTATCCGTTCGGCTGGCTTTCTTTATGGCGATTGTGACAAGGGAAACTCCCCGTCGCACAACCCTCAGATTTAGTGGTAAAGTAGCCCAGGGGATATCCCGTCAAAAACTGAACACAGGTCAAGCATGTAAACAGGAAGAAGATGTACTGAACTATGGAAACAAGAAGCAAAATAGAAAAGTGACTGGTCCAAACGTAATGTGTGCAGCATTGAGCTGCGTTAATGACCCTAGGGTCGTGGTTGTGTGGTCTCGGTGTTTTTTTTTTCTTCTTCTTGCTTTTTGCACAGAATTATGAACTGTCCATCCGGTTATTAACGTGTCTGTTCGCTGTATTTAAATTTTTGTCTGTGTCATGGTGTAACGTCCGTTTGCATCAGCGAGGTGTAAGGGACCTCCAGACGTACGTACCTGCAACTTGTTCTACACAACTACCTCATTTTATGACTCTTGCGTTCTGCTTTGGATATTTTTTTGACTCTTGAATTCGTTTATTGTAACGTACTTCACACCCATTTACTTTTTTTTTCATTTCAGTGAACGGTCTATGTCGCATATCGCTTGCTCTCACTATTCGTCACATTTGCTCGTGATGGTAATATATTCCTATCACGTGACTCATATTCTGTGATGAATAATCAGAGCTGCGTAGACCTTTCACAGAAAAGAGAACAACGAGTAAACGAGTGTGAACTGCGTTACAACGGAGTAACTCAAAATTCAAAATTATCAAAATGGAAATAAAGAGGCATAACATGTGGTACCTGTGTGGAACAATAGGAGACACGAACGTCTTGAAGTCCCTTCGTCACACGTCGCTATTGCAGATGGACATCACACCACGGCGCATACACACATCTGAATAAAGCAAAAACAGACACGTCAATGACATGACGGACACTTCGTAATTTTAAGAAAAAACAAGTTCGGGCACTAGCGAGATTTGAAGCCAGCCCTTCCCCTTTGCAGTCTAACACCGTGACCACCCAACCAGGACACAACGGTCATTAACGTCGCTCAGTACAGCACATATCAAATTTGGACCGTACACTGTTTCTATTTTGCTTCTTTATTCTACAGTTCGTTACACCTTCTTCCTGTTTTCATGTTTGATCTGTGTTCAGTTTTTGACGGGCTATCTAAAGGGCCAGCTTACCACTAAATCTGAGGGGGCTATGATGAGGAGCTTCCCACGTGAGTAATGTCACAATTTCTCCACTTCATGATACCAGCCTGTAGACAGGGTAGCCACTTTTAGGTATCCCAGCATACTTGTTTCTTTTGTTTTGGTTGTGTTCCTCAGAAGGGTGCCTTCACTGCAGCTATACGTCCATCTCTTCAGGTTTTCTAATGTTTCCTTCCATGGTTTTCACCAATTTTGTCTCCTCTAGGGGGTCGGGTTCGCTACGCCTAAGAGTTCCCCTGCGTGGCCAACTGGTGTTCTTCTCACTCCTACGCAAGAGGTCTCTGTCAGGAGCTTAAGCGTAGCTCTCTCGTTAGTAACAGAGTGCGCGAATATTGTAGCCACAGTAAGGCCGCTGACCTCGGGAAGTTTTTTTTTCACATTGTGACACAGAAGCAAATTCCATTTGGAATGAACAACTCGAATTGAAGAACACAGTAATTTAGAACGTTTTCAAGACATACTGTATCGTTAAAAGTTAATACTAGTCATGAAGCCAAACTGATTACAACTAAATGTACCGAATTTATAGCTTACCGTATATTCTTAGCGTAGCTGTCTATAATTGACACTTCTACGTCAGCTTCTGCATGAGTATACATTATTTATACATATTATATTTTAAGACTATTTTACATACATATGCAATACTTGATATTGAAAAAAATATTTACCTTTTATTGGGATTTTTACTAAAATTTTCTAACACCTTTTCACCTTGAATTTTCATGACCAGGTGCTGGGAAATGTTCTTTAACCAAACCGTTCCTTCAATTAAGAATGAATTGAACACTAGCTTAAAATGTTACGTGATGCCATTTCTACAATTTAGAAAAGCTGTAGAACCTAATAACAAAAACATTTTTAAAAAGAGTTAAATTTTTTATAAATAAAATATATAACTTCCTGGAATCAGACACTCCTCTCACCACCAGCCTGTAATTTTTCTGAGAATGTATCGGAGGTGCTGCTTTGTTCATTGTTAAGTGTGAAATTTATAATTTAAGCGGCAACTAGCTTCAAATATGGTTTAAAAAAGTTTATGCCAAACTATTACCGGTTTCGGATATGTTACATATCCGTCTACATGTGGCCTTACAGTTTACCTTGCTTTCCTGCTGGAATTTTATTTTGTATTCGTTGGTAGTTTGGCGCACTTAGATAAACAAAAAGGTTTTCCATCACAGTTCAGTAAACGTACGAAAGATTTCTTTTTACTTCACATAAACTTTCACGAATTGACTTTAATATTAATAAAATATCAAAGGTGGCGAAAACTTATGTGATTCACCTCCTGACAAGATAATATTCTTGAGTAACTTCGACAAACAATACAAGTTGGACTTTCCGCTATCATCGTCAACAGAATTCACATTACGTTGCTGAAACTGAAATACTTTGAGTCCGGTGACATTATTTCCAAGATACGCTCATAGAAAAGCTTTCCTGGGGGGATTGGTAAGTCATTAAACTTTGGAAAACACCTCGACTCCGGTTGGTTTCATATTATGGTGGTTATCATTTACACGCCATTCAGGTGACGATCGTAGTAAGAATAGTTTTCTCAATAATTCCGACACTTTTTTAGTTCAAACTCATGGTTTGATTAAAAATGTGTGCCATTTGTGGCAATGTACATACCGATTGATTTATCGAGACAAAATTCAGGATTCGCACTCACAGCCCTACATCCGCCAGTAGGTTTCACTTACTCTCCGAACATCACAGAAACATTTGCGCCGCTAGCGTTTGTGGTAAATCTCTGTGAAGCCTCGAGAGTAGGGGAGAGAGATCGGCAGGTAAAGCTATGAGGCAGGTCGTGCGTGGGTCGTGCCTGGATAGCTCACAATGTAAAAACATTGTAGCTAAAGGCTAGGATCGCGACTCGACATACATTTTTCATGTAACACGATGCTTCGTAAGAACGTACCCTCTACTGCAGAGTGAAAGTGACAATATGAGTCTTACAAGGGATCGACGAATGTATGTAAATACCACAAGCACCACACAATACCATTCCTATCTCATACCATTATTCCTGCAAAATAGTGGCAAGTTCAGGTAAATGGTGGAGGTGGTCAGCGATCACGCAACCTCCTCTCCAAAGTAAACCACAGAGACTCAACAGTACTGAGATACGGTGACACTTGTGGCCAGGGCAGATGCGACAGTTCATCTTCGTGCTCACGATATCACTTCTCAATGATATGATATTGCAGTGCCTGAGGTATTCCGAATACGATGCAGAGTTGTATGCCTGCATGTCCAAAGGAACAGGCACTCAGGGGACTACAGTCGTTACGAAATACATTAAATCTGTTCGCATTTGCGAATATGGACAACCAACAGCTGTAGAATGTAATGACGACAGTGAAAATTTGTGCCGGACCGGGACTCGAAACACCGATTTCCCGCTTATCGCGTATTGTAGCCTTAACATTTGGCTCTCCGTGCACGTTGACGGCCAGACCCAAACTGCGGTATGTCGTCAACTATCTGTCGACAACCTGTACTCGTACATGAATAATGTACACTACTGGCCATTAAAATTGCTACACCACGAAGATGACATGCTACAGACGCGAAATTTAACCGACGGGAAGGAGATGCTGTGATATGCAAATGATTAGCTTTTCAGATCATTCACACAACGCTGGCGCCAGTGGCGACACTTACAACGTGCTGACATGAGGAAAGTTTCAACCGATTTCTCATACACAAACAGCACTTGACCGGCGTTGCCTGGTGAAACGTTGTTGTGAAGCCTCGTGTAAGGAGGAGAGATGCGTAGTATCACGTTTCCGACTTTGATAAAGGTCGGATTGTAGCCTACCGCGATTGCGGTTTATCGTATAGCGACATTGCTGCCCACGTTGGTCGAGAACCAATGACTGTTAGCAGAATATGGGATCGGTGAGTTCAAAAGGGTAACACGAAACGCCGTGCTGAATCCCAACGGCCTCGTATCACTAGCAGTCGAGATGACAGGCGTCTTATCCGCATGGCTGTAACGGATCGTGCAGCCACGTCTCGATCCCTGAGTCAACAGATGGGGACGTTTGCAAGAGAACAGCCATCTGCACGTACCGTTGGACGGCGTTTGCAGCAGCATGGACTGTCACTCGGAGACCATTGCTGCCGTTACCCTTGACGCTGTATCACAGACGGAAGCGCATGCGCTGGTGTACTCAACGACGAACCTGGGTGCACGATTGGCAAAACGTAATTTTTTCCGATGAATCCAGGTTCTGTTTACAGCAACATGAAGGTCACATCCGTGTTTGGCGACATCGCGGTGAACACACATTGGAAGCGTGTATTCGTCATCGCCATACCGGGGTATCACCCGGCGTGATGGTATGGGGTGCCATTCGTTACACGTCTCGGCCACCTCTTGTTCGCATTGACGGCAGTGGCGTTACATTTCAGATGTGTTACGACCCGTGGCTCTACCCTTCATTCGGTCCTTGGGAAACATTACAGTAGAATAATGCACGACTGCATGTTGCAGGTTCTGTACGGGCCTTTCTGGATACAGAAAATGTTCGACTGCTGCCCTGGCCAGCACATTCTCCAGATCTCTCATCAATTCAAAACGTCTGGTCAATGATGGCCGAGCAACTGGCTCGTCGCAATACGTCAGTTACTACTCTTGATGAACTGTGGTATCGTGTTGAAGCTGCATGGGCAGCTGTACCTGTTCACGCCATCCAAGCTCTGTTTGACTCAATGCCCAGGCGTATCAAGGCCGTTATTACGGCCAGATGTGGTTGTTCTGGGTACTGATTTCTCAGGATCTATGCACCCAAATTGCGTGAAAATGTAATCACATGTCCATTCTAGTATAATATATTTGTCCAATGAATACCCGTTTATCATCTGCATATCTTCTCGATTAATTTTAATGGGCAGTATATTCCCGTATAGGCGTACAGGCGGATAAATAAGTTATTACATTGTAGGTGATATTCCGAAAACGATGCAGAGTTCTTTTGGAAATGCATGCAGGAACTTACATAGTAGGTCGCTTCTCCCATGGGCGTCGATAGCGTCCCGTGCCTGGTGTTCCGTGCCAGATCCCCTGGTGCTCGCAAGGCGCAGTGTCTGGACCTGGGTTGGTGTGCTCCGCCCGCAGCAAAGCGTTCAGCCTCGTCACTGTCCACGACACAGACCTCCCACCGTACCTTCCAAGCTGGGCGGAGAGGGATGCGATATCAACCCCTATACTGTCGGCCGTACTTTCAAATACGCGCACCGCCAGTTACACCGCCGTACTTCCTACAACCCCCACGGCGGCACGAGGGCGCTGTCACGAACGATTACGCGTCACCCCTCCGGAGCTCCAGCTGCGGATATTCTTAAGTTTGAACATTCATGAACTGACTCCACTTTGTGTTTTTTACACCCTTTCGAAGTGACTAGGGCTTGACACCTGAATAGATATTGTATTGAACAGTGATAAATTTATAAATCTTTTATATTTTTATATATTTCTACATTCAAATCTACTGTTAGAATCTGACGCTGCAACGAAGATACGTATTATCTTTAATACAGTATTTGATGTTAGACGTAGGATAAATGAAAATCTGACTTCTCTATTCATGAACGGCGTATGTGCCTCGCTCAGTATCCATCAAAGAATCGCACAGCGTGCAACAAGTTATAACACTAACATATTAGTCCTCCGTAGCAATAAATTCTCAATGCAGTTACCAGTTTCATTCAATACTACATATGAAAGCACTTTCATTAATAATTATTTGTTGCTGGCCCAAATTGTTTTGGAAGTTAAGAAATGCTTCATTTACTTGAGCCGGCCGGAGAGGCCGTGCGGTTCTAGGCGCTATAGTCTGGATCCGAGCGCCCGCTACGGTCGCAGGTTCGAATCCTGCCTCGGGCATGGATGTGTGTGATGCCCTTAGGTTAGTTAGGTTTAATTAGTTCTACGTTCTCGGCGACTTATGACCTCACAATGTCGCATAGTGCTCAGAGCCATTTGAACCATTTCATTTACTTGAGTTCCTTCATATATGTCTTTCAGGATGTCATGTGAGAAAATCACGAGTTGCATATCGCATGACCAATGTTTTCCGGAATCCGTGCTAATTGACCTGAAGAAAGTCATTCTGTTCCATACGTCTTAGTTCACCTTAGCTCAGAATACGTTCGAACTTTCGACAATGGTATTGGATGGTAGTTCTATGGATCAGTTCTGCTACCCTTCTAGTAGGCGGGCGCAGCAAGTGCTTTCTTTCAGCTCCTGGACACATTTTCCAGTTCGTGACTCTGAGGTAAACTAACTTTCAAATCAGGTCTAATAATTGCAAATGAGGTATACACTCTGATAGGTTCCTAAGGATTTTGATAGACGCGTCTATGGGAGGCATTTGTTTCCATGTTACGCTTAGAAATTATGTCTATGATGTTGTTGGTGAGCATAACGAACGTTCATATCGAAACGTGTTACATATTCACTGTGATTTCTACTTGCATTGTGGTAAAACCAAGAAACACATTTTATTTTGACAGAGATATATTTTTCTTCGAATGTCTGTCAAGTAGAGTTGTGCATTTCGTGATAATTCCAAGTTACTGCAAAGATAATTTCTGTGCGTGTTGCCGGCTCAAAGAAACGCTACACATAGGTCAATATTTCAATAGTTCCTTCCACAACCATAATGAATATACACAGTAGCCACAGGATTCTTAACAATATTGTGAAAATACGACGGAAGCTACGGCTGACTCCTAAAGGACGAAACATACTGTGTAAACTGTCACTCTATTATAAATGCTGTCTTCTTTACCTACGTTTCTGTATGTTTCTGCAAAAGACAGGAAATAACGATTTTTGAGAAAATAATAATAAACATAGCACATTATTAAAATACGTAATTATCTTTGAGTAGGTAACGAGTAATTTCACTAAAAATGTTATAATATCATAGTTTTTAAATTCTTCTACTAACCCAATTCTTAAGTTGTATCTAAGCTGCGGTGTGACGAAATTTGAAATGTAGTCAGTTGGATAACTGAAGATTAAGAGGATCATCTACATACTTGAATATGAGCTGGAAATTTACATTAGTGGCTATTTTTGACAGCGCCTGTAGAGGCATTACCTCATCATAACCATTCATGTATAGTGTTACAACCTAGTTAACCAAAATTAATAGCGTAAGGACATTTCTGAAGTAATTCTTTTGCTTTAGAGTTAAGTTGTTGCACTCTAAAAGCATAGACGAGGAGAAATCAGGGTCAGACTCAAAGACATTGTTAAAATTGACGAAATACGCAGAGGAACCTTGATAATTTCCTGTCTGACAAAAGATATGTTACCAATAAGGAATGAAACGAAATAACAAAGCAGACGATTCTTGCGTACGTTTTCTGTTAGTATGAGCATAAGAACGAATACATACGCTAAGGAAATCGCTGGATTAAGGTCGCCCAATTTTTCACAGAGCTCTCTGCTTGGCATGGTTCACTGCACTGAAGGATTCAGGCCTATCTACCAGGAATTTCAATCACTTCCTCTTCGTGAGAAATTTCACATTCCTACGAACTTCAAGCCACTGCGATGTAAATGCGATTCCGAAATTCCTTGGACGCCGCTCCATTGCAAAGGTATCGGGAAAGGAATGCAATGAAACAGGAAAGAAGCAGAATAAAGCATGAGGAAAAAATTCGGCCACAGAAAAGTCCTTTGATCGTCAGTAGTCGGTCCATTACGAATTCCCCATTCATTCTACTTTTTACAACTAGGAAAAGACAAAAACAACGCTATTTCAGTTAATACTAACCTGGCAAATGATCAAAATGACAGAACAGACAAGCAGTTCGTAAAAATGTCGAACGGTACATTTCAACTCAAATACTGCAAATTACCTTGTAAGCATAATTCAGAACTATCAATTTTACTATGATATTTAGAATTATTACGAACACTAATCAACTCCTATGCTGTTACGTAAAAGTATCGTTTCATCCACTAGCGTGTTGAATCTTTCATAAGTAAGATAGATGCTTGAAGAGTAATATAAAGATAAATGACAAGTAAATTGGTCCTCAATAACTTCGAATAGATTTTAATGTGTGCAAACCTATATCTATTTTAAATTTTCAGTTTGGATTCACTTTAAATATGCAATTCATAGATAACGAAAACATTTTACACGTAAAACGTAAGTAACCTTTAAGTAAACTGAGCTTACAGTGTAATTGGTCACTTTCTATTAGACTATGACGATTCTGCCAATTTTAGGAATATGTGGCATTTCTTAACTCTGATACTGAAGACAACTAATAGGATGTTGCGGTGGGCCGGCGGGTGTGGCCGTGCGGTTAAAGGCGCTTCAGTCTGGAACCGCGTGGCCGCTACGGTCGCAGGTTCGAATCCTGCCTCGGGCATGGATGTGTGTGATGTCCTTCGGTTAGTTAGGTTTAATTAGTTCTAAGTTCTAGGCGACTGATGACCTCAGAAGTTGAGTCGCATAGTGCTCAGAGCCATTTGAACCATTTGATGTTGCGGTGTCATTCGTTTGCCAACATATCTCTTATTTGTCACTGATATATGCGCTTTGCGTAGTAAAATGGTACTATTTAGAGGTAAAGAAAATACGAGAGAGGGAAAGGAAAATTGAAAATCACAGTCTAAAGGAAATTTGTTTCACACTTTTCAAATGATTTACTTGATTTTCATACAATAAATGCATCGATAAGGTATTACACATTTTTTTTTTTTTTTTTTTTTTGTTTAGCTGCAAGAGCATTACAAGCCAAAAGAAATCGGGTGAGTGGTAAATGGAAATGGAAATGTCGTGTGGCTAGGACCTCCCGTCGGGTAGACCGTTCGCCTGGTGCAGGTCTTTCGATTTGACGCCATTTCGGCGACCTGCGTGTCCATGGGGATGAAATGATGATGATTAGGACAACACAACACCCAGTCCCTGAGCGGAGAAAATTTCCGACACAGCCGTGAATCGAACCCGGGCCCTTAGGATTGACAGTCTGTCACGCTGACCACTCAGCTACCGGGGCGGACGGATGAGTGGTAATGTGACATGACATGACGTGATTGGCAATCAAACACAAAGAACAAGAAGGTAATACATATCCGCTAAGGAGTGCAGGAACAGTAGTACTGTAATAAGGAGGGTAATTAGCTCAAACCGCACTCGCAAAAAAAAAAAAAAAGGCTCTGAGCACTATGGGACTTAACATCTATGGTCATCAGTCCCCTAGAACTTAGAACTACTTAAACCTAAATAACCTAAGGACATCACACAACACCCAGTCATCACGCTCGCAAAATCATATCTGTATGTCGTCGAGCAGAACTGAACATAAAAAATGTACACATGATGTCAAAATGTATTTCAGTTGAGAATTTCCCTCTTAAATGGTTATATTATATGATTTCCGGCTCAAATCCAAATAATAGTAGGAACAGCATGCCAAAATGTTGAAAGTATTTCTATCGGTACCAGTTTCCAGACGTCCTGTATCTGCAGGTCTATACTCAATTTATGCTCAAGCCTATGCCTGGGTAAGATTGCTAGAAATATCATAACAAGAGTTATTCCTTTGGCGCTTCAGTGTACAAGCAATATAAAAAAGCACTTTCAGGTCATCTACATTGCCAAGCAGAACTTCTTTTACGTATAGAAGTCTAAATCAGCATGAGCAGACAGCTACGTATTAAGTTAACGAAAGCCCGACCGGCGAAGAAAACATGTGTCTACAGAACATCCAGGATGCATTATATCGGAACTACTCTCTCTCTCTCTTTCAAGCCTTTCAATAGACGCAGTAAAGGAAAGTTACAGACGTCACTGTGAACGTCTTACCTAGTAACAGCAAGACTGGAGAAGAAAACAAAGCTTATACAAATTAACCTACGCAGTGAAAACTACTTTATTCTGTTCCAATGTCAGCAGTAAAGCAGTAGTTAGTCATAATAATTTAAGTTTCATTAATTAAAGTTCAATAAATTACATACACGCATAAATAGCAGCAATGCCAAATGCCATGTTCGGTAACAAGCAATAATTCATGTGCTGTGCCACCTGAATATTTGGGGCTGTGGAGAGATCACGTTCCGTATGAAATCGTTACTGGGGAACAACCTCGTAAAGTAGAATAATTCAGAGTAGTGTTTTTCATACTAGCCTCTGAACATACTTTATTGACTGCCACCAAGAATCAATCCTTGTATTGAGCTTGTGATGAGAAACAACCACATAGTCTCAGATTCAGATAAAGAAATCGATATATGAAGAGTACACGAGGATGATTTGTAAATCAAATTCATTTTGTGTATCTTCAGCATGCTAGAGCTGAACAGGTTAACAACTCTACGTGATTACAATAGTTGATAAAGGAACCGTCTTAAGATGCTAGGAAGTTTTATTTAGTCCCTGATGACTAGTTTCGGATGGTTCGTTCATAACGAAATTAATCAGTAAAAGTTAATACAGTAAAAGTTAAAAGACATAGCAATGAAGGTGCAACAGTTTCCAGTACTGTCCGAAGGTAGATAACACACCATCTACGTAAGTTTTGCGCTACGACCAGCCGTGCATTACAGACTGCAAAACATGTCTACGTGGCATTATACAATGTAGCGCCAACGTATGCATCGCTGTATGTCAATAAGCGAACTGATAGTCAGAGGTGCCTCCATTCATCAGATATGCTATGCCAGAGAGCGCCAGTTGTGGCATGCATCAAAGTCTTGGGGGTATTTATTGTAATACAAATAATAATCATTATTAAAATACAATATTAACAGGTCGCGAACAGTACACCAGGTACATGACGCCACACACATCGTCTCTACAATTGTGACACAGGGAAAGAAGGAAACGCCTTATGATAGATCAGCTACAATAAAAACAAATTATCAACATAGAGTCTGGCATAAGGCGCAAGTAGAGTGCGAATTTGTTGTCCCATATTACACAAAAGGTCATAGCTATAGTTATGTTCTGTCTATACATCGAATGTACACGAAATAGCAAGCTATCCTAAATACAGAAGTAAATACTAGTACATAAGTTGATTGAAATGAAAAGAAGATTTATGCTAGCCCTTATACAGTATGGTCTGTTCGTTTGTAAGCCTAAAAAAGAGAAGAAATCATGTTGGAGGAAGCGTTGTGATAACAGTTCATAACATTGCGTAACTACTGTTGAAGCAGAGCTGCAAACGTTAGTGGGAGTTACAAAGGATTACATCCCCAGACTATGATATTTACAAAAAAAAAAAAATCACATGTCGCCCAGCATAATTTTGGTAAAATACTAAATTGTAAAGTAGTGTATGTTACATAGTGTACAACATCTGTGAGTTCAAACATATTTGGAGAGGTAACATAATAGAGAAGGGGAGAGACAACGGTATTCATATAAGATGCATATGTTTAAGATAAAGTAACGTATAATCATAAAATGGAGTTGGACATCTGCTTCCGTAGCATTACACGTTTCAATGAATTAATGGTCGATGTACATATCCATGAATACGATTATTGACAATTATAAAACTATGTCGATAAAGCGACGGAGGACGTAAAAAGAGAGTCTTATTGTTATTAGTGGGCGTAAACTAGGTCAGTATCCATGTGACAACGTATTCCCTGTGATCTGCCAATCCAAATTAGCTTGTTTCTGCCATTAAGGTTATCTCAGTGTCTTATAATGCCGCTTTGGAAGTTGACGTCTATATCCAGCTATTCATAAATCAGAATGAAAAATTCCCAGTCTTTATGTTAGACGGATTGTGCCTGGCATGAAGCTGTATACATCTTTGACTGTCTTGTAGCACTTAGAAATATAGCTAAATATTTCTTTCATGTTCCCTCTCACCCGTTCCGCTCCCACCACGCGTCACCCTCTACCCCCCCCCCCCCCCTCCGACACATCAAACACACACACAACGCCATTCCTTCATTACACCCCTCAACTCTGTGGAATATTTAAAGTTTAAGTAATACTTCAGAGACGCATGGATATGACCAACTGAGCCTCTCTTTTTATGTAATCCGCTTCTTTATCGACATAATGTGTGTATGTCAGTAATCGTTCTCTGCAGATATATACATGGATCGTTATCTGAAAGGGTGCAATACTGTGAAACCCAGATAATGCTACGGACACACATCAGCAACTCCATTTAATCATTATGTACCACTTACTCTGGTTGTAAGGTAAAACTTGTTTACATGTTACATTATCTGCGTTCGGGCAGTTTTGGAAAATTTTTATGCCTTCACTGCTATTTATTATAATATGCACGGTATTTTGTTCTTCAGGATGATACGATAATGGATGAGCCGTTCGAAACTAGTCATCAATGAATAAAAAGACTTCCTATGCAACTTAAGATATTCTTTTAACTATTATTGTAATATTAATTTTTTTCGACACCACTTGCACAACCTATACTTCAGTATTTTTCGTGTTTTCACGCCCATATCAGATAATCCGAATAAGGGACGGTGCAACGAAATTAAAATAAGATCTTGGGCTATCTCTCGCGATATTTACATTTACGAGTATTCACAGAGTGAACGTACAGTTACATTATTAACAAGATACAAAATTCACTGCATGTGTAGTTTGAGTAGGTATTCCTACCTCATGCTCTAAACACTCACTATTTTCTGCACGTATTTGTTGTAGACATTAGCGTAAATCATTTAAGCTGATTTTGGATCTATGTTTCTTCGTCCTGTTGGTTTGTATGTGTATAGTACTTTTCGCAGACTTATAAGTTGTAAATCTTATTCACATCATAGCGTAATTTCTTATAATGTGACATTGCTCCGATCCGTTGATGAAGCTTGCTTATTGATTGGATTACATCAGTTTTCTTAGTCCGATGATGACTCAGAAAATTTGTAATGTACCTGTAGCAATGATGTACCTGTAGCAAAGCTTCGTCAAAATTGTTTCAGCTTCTTCCTTCGAGAATTAGTCAACTTTAGCGTGAGTCTTCTTTGAGCGATTACTTCCGCCACACTGCGGCTTACACCGCCAGGCTCTGTCTTAAAGAGGCTTTTAATCTCGTTCGCGCTTCATTCAGTGGCGAGCTCAGCTAAGGAAGGCGCTACCTCGTCACGGAGTTCTGTAATCTCATGAAGAAAGTTACAGCGTAGTTTGAGGGGCTGCGTTGTGTTGCTGGCTCCTCTGTTGATTGTCCCAAGATACATAGCCAGTACAAGTGAAGGAGAAGAAACGCAGGACGTCGAGAACACAGTATAGTTCTACAGGTTTTGCTAAAACCTGTTTCCCAGTATTTAGGTCTGTTTTGATTAAAAACAAAACTGCCATTTATTTTTTAGTTGCACATATTATAGTGAAGCTTTGACAAAGATTTTGGGTTTAATAACGTAACTTTATACCAGCGATAAAATGCTGCTATTAGACCACAAAAACGAGTAATATGTTCCATTTTTAAAATACTCTGACTGAAAAGTCGGGTACAAACAGCCTCATTCTACCTTCCTCAGCACTTTTAATTTTTTTAGAGTTCTGGCAAGCGAACATATTCGCATTGTGAACATGCAACTCACATATCACTCCTACAAGATCCCCTGACTGTAACTCGCTCACACCCACTAGTCAAAATGGTTCAAATGGCTCTGAGCACTATGGGACTTAACATCTATGGTCATCAGTCCACCCTAGAACTTAGAACTACTTAAACCTATCTAACCTAAGGACATCACACAACACCCAGCCGTCACGAGGCAGAGAAAATCCCTGACCCCGCCGGGAATCGAACCCGGGAACCCGGGCGTGGGAAACCCACTAGTCCGTCGCTCATATCTCTTGCCCATTCACCCTCACTCATTTAGCTCAACAAATGGTCAAGATCAATTTTTGTCTCTCTGTTCCCGTCTCCTGTTTCACAACCACACTCTCCTTCGTTCGGTTCTATCACTACTGTATCCTCTCACTGTCATTGTCTCCCTCTTGCCTCTTTCATTGCTACTATCTCATTCATTCCTTCCCACTGCTGTCTCTTCTCACTGTTACTATCCCTGTCTTCCTCTTTGTCACCATCATAGACTCTGCCTCTCATTATCATTGGCTCCCATCCACCTCCGCCTTCTGTCTGTTCTTCTCCCACTGGCACTGTCATCTATATTCTTTTCCTAGAAGAGTTCTCTTCACTGTCAACTATGTTCCGCTGCCACTGTGTCCTTCTGCTTCTCTAACACTGCAATTGCCTCCTTCGCTCTTTCTCTACCACAATAACTGTATACTATCTTCCAGTGTTTAGTACTTCGCCATCTCTTTTCCACTTCCACTTTTCGGCATTAAATTGCGTGAATATGTTTCAGAAATATTGTAAAGTTGCTGAGGACTAGAATGAGGCAGCTGGTACTTCACTTTTGAGTCTGTCTTTTAAAGCACTTGCAGATTAGCCTTTTTTGTGCTCCTATAGGACAATTTGTCCTCTAGTTCCCTCCTTTTCCCTGCCACATCAGGACGTACCACTCATATGAAAAAGAAAAAAAAACTTTTGGGTCAGTGAAATTTTGATTTTTACGTGAAACTGAAATAACGCAATACTAATTTTACATATCAGACCGTAATTTACATGCACAAATACTTTGCATGTGCTTCAGTACTAATGCGGTCCGCAGAAACCCTCTGATGATATTTCTCTACGCTGCGTCATTTCATAAACTACATTTTCGCCTGACATCCGAAATTACGTCCGCATTTTAGGTGAAAGAGTAGGGTAAACTCTGTATCTTGGAAACGAATAAATATCTCAAGGGTGCTCTAGATACGGATCTTAGGTATGTCTAGAAAAATTTCAGCCGTTTGCTGCGCTTAGCGGTCCTGGAATCCGCCGCTCAGTTTGATATCCAAAAACCATGTTTTTCGGGTTTTCTCAGAAACCACCCACGATTTAAATTGTGCCTAAATAAGCCTCTTAAGGCGCACTATAGAACACATATCATGCAAAACGAACCAACCCTCTTTCTCAGTTTGCCTAATCTGGAGCAAATGTGTAATATTTAATTTTTGAGCTTGTACTGTAGGATAGTTGGAGTAAGACGATCGTCCTCTCTCCTATACAAATGGTCTGTAGCCCACAGGCTGTACAACATACTTTTGTCACCAATAACGACCGACCTCTCAGCCTGGAAAAAATTCCGTTTCTATGGGCGGCCGTTTGGGACATTTTGGGGAACACGTAATGTCACATGCTTAACGATATATGCATATATTCCTCAAGCTATAGCCGAAGTACTATGGCACCAATCTTGACAGACAACATCTCTTAACAGCCAATAGCTAACACCAAACTGTCACCTTCGACCAGAAAAACTTACATCTCGGCTGTTTCGATTTGGGACAGAGCGTTCTTGGTCTCTTAATATCCTGCCAATTGTGATACGTATTTCACTCTTTCAATCACACACGGTTTCAAAGACCTGAGAAAACGGCATGTTCTTTCGCGTTTTCAGGAAAACTGCCTTGATCCGAAGACATTCACATAACTTGGCCGTCAAGAACTTCATTTTCTGGACAATGTCGGGTTGTTTACCACAGCTCTTTGTTCTCCGTTCTTCAGCTGAGCCTATTCCGCAGTCAGACAATGAGCTCCAAAAACGGCTCTGAGCACTTTGGGACTCAACATCTTAGGTCATAAGTTCCCTAGAACTTAGAACTACTTAAACCTAACTAACCTGAGGACATCACACACACCCATGCCCGAGGCAGGATTCGAACCTGCGACCGTAGCAGTCCCGCGGTTCCGGACTGCAGCGCCAGAACCGCACGGCCACCGCGGCCGGCCAATGAGCTCCCCAAAATGTTTAAATCCTATTCGATTTCTGTCTGTGTAATGTGCAAATTTTTCATATTCAATTTCCCAGTTACGATTGATGCAGTAAAGGCATTTATTTCACTTTGGTTGGAGGTAGTGTGTAAGATCACAGTCTATTTTTTACTGGTAAGTCTGATGAAAGAGAAAACAGGAAAAGAAGTGTTCTGCTCTTAGGTAGCAGTCGTGGAAGGACTGTAGGACAGCAGTTATAGAGTATCAGCTCGCTAGTTCTGTGAAACCCTAGTCCTAGTTTTAGGCAGATTACAGAAAACGTAGAAAAAATGTGTAAGGATTTCAACAGAGAAGATCAGGTGTTGATATCAGGACAGCAGGAAACACCCTGACTATAGCGATAAATCCAGTATTTAGGGACAAAATTGTACCTGCTACCGACAACACAAACTGTGTTTTACGGAGGTTCTGCGCCACTGAGATCATTCCTGGCGTGACTGCGCTATAAAACGAGGCAACACACAGCGGCGGGTGCTCCTTTAGATGGATGCTAAACACTCACACTGGTTCTGTCGCTACGGAAGTTATACTTCTCATGGCCTATACCTGAATAGGGTGGATAAGGACAAGTAAGCGTATCGATTAGCATAAGGTACTGGGGGTCACCAGCACACAAAATTCTAATCCCTGTAGTTGTTGGTGTCAAGTAAAACACCGACTTCAGGACTAATTCAGAATTGAGACACAGAGCATTAAATGAAATTAAACTGACAGAGACTCCCAGTACATAACTACAGAGAGAGGAGTGAATCAACATGCTTCACCAGAATGTTACATGAATAAAAAATAAAGTAAATAATTTGATAATTGTCAAAATAAATTTTCACTCTGTAGTGATATGTGCGCTGAGATGAAACTTCCTGGAAGATTCAAACTGTTTCGCGGTTGGGGGCTTTAACCCAGGACTTTTGCCTTTTGCGGGACACTACTCTACCAACTGAGCTACGCAAGTATGACCTACCACCCCTCCTCACAGGTTTACTGCCGCTAGTACTTCATCTCATACCTTTCAGATTTCACAGAAATTTTCGTGCTAAACTTGCAGGACTAGCATTTTCTCGAGTACTGTGAGGGCGGGTCGAGAGTCGAGCTCGGGTAGCTCAGTTGTAGGGCTTTTACTCGCTAAAGGCAAAATTCCCAAGTCCCTGTTCAACACATAGTTTTAATCTGCGAAGAAGTTTCATAAAAGGGCTGTCTGTGTTACAAACTGAAACTTAGTTCTGGTTGGTTGGTTTGGGGAAGGAGACCAGACAGCGTGGTCATCGGTCTCATCGGATTAGGGAAGGATGGGGAAGGAAGTCGGCCGTGCCCTTTCAGAGGAACCCTCCCGGCATTTGCCTGGAGTGATTTAGGGAAATCACAAACTTAGTTCTGGAAAAAAACTTCAAGCTCTGGCTAATCCATGTCTCCATAATACCCTTTCTTCCAGGAGTGCTATTCCTACAAGTTCCGCACGAGAGTTTCTGTTAAGTTTGAAAGATAAATGATGAGGTACTCGCAGAAGTAAAGCAGTGGATATAAATACAGAAATGTACAATCAAGTAGACTGTTTTTGAAAATATTATTGGAAAAATCTACGATGAAAGATAATATTTAAAACTGATTATAACAGTCTAGACCACAAAGCAAGTTTAGTAAAAGTTGGAGAGTATCAATTACCACGTGATCATCTACAGAAGTGCAGCCATATACATCGACAATAGCTGTGCGTGGAGTACGAACCGCTGAAAGGCGATAGTCAGTGATAGTCAGTTCAGTTGTCACTAGTGATTCAGCAGTTCCTGCTCCATGCACAGCTGTTGTCCATCTATATGGCTGTAGGTCTGAGAATGATCATATGATGAGCGAAACTAATCACCTTTTAATAAACGTGTTTTGCTATATAGACTGTTACAACAACTTTCAAATAGATTCTGTTTAGATCAGAAGTACGTGCTCGTGAGTTTCCACTGATTTTTACAGTATTCATGACTCCACCCGAACAGGGAATTTTCATGAAAAATTTTACCAAACAGTCAGGTAGAAGGAAGGGATTGTTAATCTGATTGAGATTTTAGTATGTATCTCTTCAAGCAGCTGACAGGAAAAAGTGATCTGGAGGTGCTTTTAGCCACATATAATCTGGTGTGAGCCATAAATCTTATCAGCCGTAAATTTCCGTACAAGTGTAAGAGATAATATATTCATTAAATAAGCAGAAGTTAAAGAGCAACATTCTTATCTCGTGGTAAACCGATTGTCGGATCACGATGCCCAGTTATCTCTGTGTACATCTTGGAAATACTCCAACGAAAGGGATGCTTAATGAAAAACCTACTGAAGATTTTAAAAGGGCCTTAAAAATATGTGGACTGGCGAGAAGCTTACAACGAGCTTAATGCTAACTCCAAAGGATAGAAGCCATAGGAAATGACACTATTTCTCTTTAAGAGAATGGGAGCATTGTGAAAGAGAGTTTATGCATAGCAGATGTTTTTAATAATAACTTTTTTTAAAATAGATCAGGAAATTAGTGAAAATCGATCAGAAAGAAAGAAATATATTACACTGTATAGGAGGGGCAAGCCGCTCAGGAGGAGGGAGGGGGAAGAGAGGGAGCCCTGAGGAGGAGGCAGGAAGATGGGGTTAGAGTAGGTAGGAAGTGTAGATGTCAGGGCGAAACTCATCATCCGGGAGGGGTAGACGGTGGAGGTTGTGTTGGGAAAGAAGATGGAGGATGTGGAGATGGAGAGAGGGTGGGACACAACGGTAAAGGCGCGGCAACTGGTTGGGGGTGGAGAGGAATGGAGACACCAGGGGGTGAGGGGGACCAAGGCGGCGGACAGATTCTCTCTCTCATTACAGCTCCTTTTATAAACGATTGTGATGCGCAGTCACCGACGTTTTGCTGTCCAGCGCCATCTGTCGGACATTTTGTGAACTTCGTTTTTTTTTTGTTCTAAGAAAACCCCATGTCATTTCAACCATGTGTGTCAATTTTTACCTCTCTATCTACATTATTTCGTGGTTTATTAAGTTTTCAAATTTATACTGACTTTTTCATCACCCGGTATGTTAGTCCACAAACACAGTTACTGCTGATTTGACACTCTTGCCTGTTCCGGTCGTGCAACGGCTTTCACGGATTTCAAAATGGTTCAAATGGCTCTGAGCACTATGGGACTTAACATCTTAGGTCATCAGTCCCCTAGAACGTAGAACTAGTTAAACCTAACTAACCTAAGGACATCACACACATCCACGCCCGAGGCAGGATTCGAACCTGCGACCGTAGTAGTCGCGCGGTTCCGGACTGCGCGCCTAGAACCGCGAGACCACCGCGGCCGGCCACGGATTTCCAGCTGCATATTAAACACATGCGTTTTTGAGTCTGACAACACGTATTCTGTTTGCTAGTACAAACTATTCTGGAGAACATTATAAAATTACCTAGTGAATGTGTTGGTGAAAAATCGTGTTTCAAAATTTAACAGTCACGGTGCTCTCAGTTACGAAAACATTCACAATGCAATAAGAACTCTTGCATTTGAACGGAGTAACCTAGATGCTGAGTTGGATCTTACAGTGTCTCATAACAGTTTTTCTCCAAGGATCATGTCAGTCAAAAGTAATCGACAGGGCTCACTGACATTAAGTAGTCCCGACTGATTTTATGCCGAACACCACTTTATACAAGCAATAAATGTATCTCCACAGGAGTAATGGAGAGAGGGTCGATTTATTTTGTACTTAATTTCCAATTTAGTTAATTGGGCTCTCAGGTACTGTATAAGTCTCTCTCCCACTGCACAACCATTCCTCACTAACTCCAGCTATAGGCAAGAACCTGGGGAGACGGGGAAGGAAACAGGTTTACGGCTTCCAATCTGAGTGAGTGCTGCGGAAGCTGAGTTAGATGTGCACGTGTTCCGGGTGAAAGCCTTCCCAGGAATTTCCAAGAGCGATCAGGTTCGCCACACTGGCTTCGATTAATTTCACTGTGCTTTTCTGCCGATAAGGGTTGGTGAAAGTAGTACGAGGAAGGATTTACGTTGCTTCCCCTTTATTGCCTATGGTACTAAACAGTTATGAGACATTAATTACTCTCTTCAATGAACAAATTAAGAAACTTTTTATCAATTACAAGCTACAAGATGAATAAAACTAACGCTAAGAATCAGGAAGTCGAAACTCAACAGCATTTCGCATGCACGACTTGAAAATGGTAATAACACATCGCATGTTATGAGGACTAACATAAGAATCCGTCCTTTTAGACTTCAACAACACTCATGAAGCATGAAAACTAGTGCATTATGTAATAGAAAAAGGAAAGTTTTTTGAAAATAATGAAGGCCACACTCATAAGGAGACAAAGCGAAATTCTGAGAACGGTTCATCGAAAAAGATAAGTGGATACTTCTCCCCTGATTGGTAGTTTATGGAATCAGAAAACACATTGAGTACAACCAGAACTACTCGAAAAAATATGCACGCAACTACTAATACATCAATTATAATTTTCAATTTACGTGCAATGGCAATACAGGAGTGGAACAAAAATATGGAAGCACTGCGAGAAACGCATGCTAAGCCACAAAACCAAAAACTAGGGAAGACTGCAGGTTGCACTGTGGTAGTTGACCACGGATGGCACCTGTGCAATGTCGTCAATACCCTGCAAGTGTCAATTGTGTCACAACACTGTAGTGTATAGTCGTGGTTGCATTGTGTCGGACCTAAGTGAATTCATAAGTGGACAAATTGTTGGAGCTCGTTTGGTGGGTGCTTAGGTGACCTGGGTAGCCGAACTGTTTGGTGTTTCGAAAAGTACAGTACCAAACCTTTATGTCGCGTAGAAGAAAAGTGCCAAAACATCATCCACTTAGAATTCGGACGAAAGTGTGCTTTGAGTGATTGTGAGAGATGGTCATTGAAGAGCATGGTGACGACAAAGTAGGGAATGACAGCTGCAAAGTCACTACAGAACTGAAAGTCGCTCTCGAGAGCCCTGTCAGCACCAAATCAACACGAAGGCAGCTCCATCTGCAGGGAATTACAAGGCGATGTGGAATACCAAAACCTCGCACACTGATGCAAAAATCGCTAACAGGTAATCGTGGTCCCAAAGTCATAAAACCTAGACTATGGAGCATTGGAAAATGCGTTTTGATCCGATGAGTCTTTTTCACTCATGTTTCTAACGTTACGTACCAATAGCAAAGTATGGCGGGGATTCCGTGACGATTTGGGCAGGCGTACCGTTGTATTCCATGAGCACTAGGGCTACTCGACAAGGTTGCATTACGCCAAGAATTACGCAACTGTTTTGGCTGATCAGGTCAATCCCATGGTTCAGTGTTTGTTCCCCATTGACTATGATGTTTTTCCAGAAGGCAGGGCCCCTGTTCACAGAGCTCGTATGGTTCAGGACTTTCCTGAGTACGAGGATGAATTTTCCCCTCACCTGGTTACTAAGGTCACCGGATGTCAATATTATTGAGGCATTGTGTTCTACTTTGGAGAGAAGGGTTCGTGATCTCTGTCCATCTCCATCGTCGTTACCTGAATTTGGCACTGTTTTGATGAAAGAACAGTGTAAGATTTCCTTAAAAAACACGCAAGATCTGTACTCTTTCCGAGACGACAGGTAGCTGTTTTGAATGCCAACGGTTTTCCTACAATATACAAAGATGGTTACGTATTGTTTCTACTGTCTCCATATTTTTGTTCCCACCTATGCACGACGTTGCAGTGTTTCTGGACATATACCAATCTGTTACTGTCACATAGAGTACCTTAACCTAAGTTAAAGACACCTTACAGAAGTATAATAGGGGAATGAGAAGCATGTTACCCACGATTCTTAACAAATGTCGTGGTTCTTAATCATTTCCCAAAAGACATAGAACACATAACGGAAACTTAACATGAAAGATTTTTCGGTACGGTACTGCGTCGTAACGGAAAGAAAGTATATTGGGGCAGCCAAGGTTTCGCCCAATTCTTCTTGAGTAGACCCGAAGAAGGCTACTGCAACCGTGGCCGAAACATATGCTTCTGAATACAGTTTTTCACGTTATGACGCCGTGTCACCCAAAGGAAACATCTGCGTTAACTCTCTCTGACCGCGTAAGACTACGCAATTACACATAACGGAAACGTTAAAGTTGTTTAATTCAATATGTAAAGAGAAATGAAAAAAGCCAGCTAAAACGAAACTTACTTGATCGTCGGATGCACTGTTAATTGCCACTGTTTAAATGCTGTAACTAGCCCCAATTGCTACCAACGGTATACCACGTTAAGAAAGTTTTATGTTCAGTGATGACCAAATTGACATGCATATACATTGAGAGAAAGCTGGAAACATTTCAAGCATGCTGATACCAACTCATTATCTGACTGGATAACAGTAATGTATCTACAGCGCTTCTGGCCTATGGTTTATAACTTTAGAGCCGTGCCGTCTTAATACCGTCCTTGCTACATCGCAGGTTGCCTCCATGTAGGGGCAGGATAAGAGACGAGGAACACAGAGTTTGTAACGAAATAAATCTCGGTTGGACACCCTGGTGTAAGAGTACAAAGGACACAATATATCGGCAATCGATCTTATTGCCATCATCAGGTGTTCTGACGTACATCAGCACACCTGATGCTAGCAACAAGGTCGATTGCCGAAATACTGTGTCCTTTGTACACTCACGCCAGGCTGTTCACCCGAGATTCATTTAGTCATGAAATACGCCTGGAGGAATTGAAGAATCACTGAGTTTGTGGTACACAAGCGTCCAAATATGCGAAATATGACTGCTGTTCTATCTTTGAACTAACTCGTTGCCACATACAATATATAACTGCTAATTAAGACCTACAATGTTTATGTATATATTGTCTATACTATTTATCAAAATACGGAGATATATTGCCATTACATGTGTAAATTATAGTTTAAAATAAAATGGGTGATCAAACACAACTATTGTTTGACCTTTGCTCCCATGTACTTCAAGGCACAATGTGTAATTACATTACAAGTTCCATTGTTATTCCCTCGTCTAAATTGTCTCTATTATTGCCCTGTATCCATAAAAAACACAAGTGGCTCATGTATTGCCAGTACTGATAGAACTGATAAGTTACTATATATTTGGCAATGAACATAAGCTCACTCTTTGTGAGAAATTAAATTAGCGTGAAAAATACATGGATATTCGTTCCATAACGGTGCAAACCACTTGTGGTTTACTTACCGGCATTACCGGTGTAGGTTTCTGATTAAGGCACGAACGACAGTAAAACTAGGACTTGATACAATTTTTGTACCCACTTGGCGTAAGCCACAATCCACTCAGAAGTTATGCATCACAATGTTATTACCACCGCTTAAATGTCCGTATAATTAATCGAAAACCCATCTTCGTTTGGCTAAAACTGATATCTGAAATGACAGATCCCGATGATCACGACGTGGAGTATGTGGTGATCAGAGCCTGCCTTCCTGGTACTGGACTCTGCGATAAATAATGCACCGTTCTTGTTTATACCCAATATAACACTTTTTCTAGGCAAAAGCATTGGAGATTTTAATTTTACCCATTATTTCCTACATAGCAATATTGTTATGACAATCCACATCATAAATTGTAGAATGAGCAGACATTTGTAATCCGTCTTGTTCATAGCTGAAAAAAGCCAACTACAACGAAACTTCCTTGATCTTCAGATGCACTGTTAATTGTCACTGTTTAAATGCTGTAACTAGCCCCAAGTGCTACCAATTGTATAACACACTAAGAATGTTTTATGTTTAGTGACACAAAGGCACATTGAGAGAAACTTGGAAACATTTCAAGCATGGAGTTTCTGTACAGAACTCTAAGTGTACCACTTGAGCAAATGAAATATAGTTATTCCATCATCTGTGAGCTCTGTAAACAGCTTTTCGGTTGGTAGATGCTCAATAGCGACACCATAACATTTAAATATAATTTAATCATCCCATTAAGTAGATCCACATGTAGGTAGAGGTTTATAAACAGATTTTTCCTATAGCTTCTAATATAGTATATGTTCTCAAAAAACGCTTGTAACTTGTGATCCAGTATGTACAGATTTTTCCATATACATACTGTGTTTAGGTAGCTTGTAAGGAATGGTTTTACATCTGCAACGGATTTATTTTCTGCAGTAGCAGATTATATTCTTCTTTCATGAAAACTGTTTTCGCCAAATACAGTTTGCAGTTTTGGATTTGGAACTCTCCAGTTTACAGTTTTGTTTTGCATACACATAAGACATTAAAGCCACATAAAGTAGTAATTTTTATCGTAGGGAGTAGCTTAGTCTGTTCATTACATTGCTCCTCTTTCTTAAGACCTGTTGAGAAACATCATTCTTGAGAACCAGTCCTAATTCAGCAATATCTGCATTTGATGGTTCTGTGGAGAATATTCTCCTGTGTTGAGAAAAAGTTTTTAAAATTTACATTGTTGTTCTTGCAGCATATGTAAACAGTTTCCACGTTTTTAGGAACATATTCCATAGGCAACAAAGACGCTATTTACAACCATTTCCCAGTCATGATTAGAAGATTTATATGTACACTAGCCAGATTTTGTATATTATTCTTGCTCCAGTTGACAAAATGCAGAACACAATAAAATACAACACAGAAACTATTCTTAAAGTTTTCGAATAGTTTAATGACATAGAAGTGATTAGCAAAACATATAGTGGAGAGCATTTTAAATACTTCTTTTTGATGTTTAATGCAGATGGACATTTTTCTACAGGGCTAGACAGATCATACATTTTGCAGTTTTAAATCGTAATTTCCAGTCTATTTACAACATGTTCCTTAGCAAAGGGATACATAAGAATTTCTCATAGACGAGTATCAAGGATAGTTGTAAAATTGATAACCAGGTCGAATTTTGTTATACGTCTTTACACTATAATTGAAGATCCTCTGCATCAACTGTGTCTACTGTGTTTTTGAACAGTGACAAGGCAGTTGCAAAAGACATTTTAATGTAGATGTGATCCAATTCTAGAACAAGAGACATAATGAATTTATATGTCAAATCGCAAGCCCAGTACCAAAGAATGATATAGGAAACTATAATATAGACTTCTTAATACCGCTCTACAAGAAACTTTTATGTCTTCCTTGGCTGAAAAGCATGGTATTAACAGACTGGAAGGTAGAGTTTATAAATTGAGAAGGTAAGGTGTATTTGACGATGTGTGAGAGTGCTGAAGTGTATGAAAAGCCAACACATAATATTCATCATTTGCTCCACTGTACCCTCAACCAACCACGTCTGTATTTCTGTGTTTCATTTAACTTTCCTCGTGTTTGTTTAGAGGGGCATTAAAACTATGTAATAGTCGACTGGTGTACAGATAATCCTACCAGAAAATCAAGGCCTAGATATTATTGTAAGCTGTGCTCTATCTGGCTAGAAATTTAATTATTTACCTATAAGCTATGTTTAAATTATTAATACGATTCGAACATGAAAAATGTAGGCTGGAGAAACATTCTCATACCAGGAGAACGTTCTCCAAATACAATCAAATACAGACAATAGTGAATTAAGACACATTATTACGAATAATATTAATCCTCAGGTTTTAAGAAAAAGAAACTGTGAACTGAACACGTCGAAACCATTTACTGTTACAGAAATATCTCCCTTAAGAGCCACTAATGTGTTACGTGCGTAAAAAAGAAACTGGAAGTAGGAGACGTCGAAGTACAAAACTGCAAACTGTCGTATTCGGTGGAATCAACTGCCGTGAAGGAGAAATATGGCCTGCTGTTGGAGAAAAGCAATCCGCTGCACATGTGCATACAGGCAAATTCCTTAAACACAGTACACTGAAAAAAATTTATACATGAGCGGCAGTATAACAAGATACACGCAGCTGAAACCAGCGTTTCGTTTATAAAGTTGGTGTGCAAGTTACTTATGGTGTTTCTTTACATAGTCTGCTTCTTCCCTCCTTGCTAGCAGCGGCTGACGTCGAATGTCCTTGGTTCTCATATGCGCTTGGCAATATTTGGAATTCTGCAGTATTTATTACGCTGCATTATTTACATTCTACTTTTGCAAACTGAACTGAAGTTATGTGTGTTTCTCATTCCACACAGTAACAGTGATTATGTCTGTTCTTTTGTTTTCATTCGCCTAGTCAGTATCGCCACTCTGTGAAACTGCTTTGTGTGTGTGTGTGTGTGTGTGTGTGTGTGTGTGTGTGTGTGTGTGTGTGTGTGCGTGAATGAGAGTGAATTAGTGTATATTGGTGAACATGTCTTGTACTTTAGGTTAGTGATGTGAGACGAGATGAAGCCGCGTTTGATGGTCTTTTTCTCTTTTCGCGGGGTGTGTTGGTGGAGATGGGCTTCGATGGTGATTGAGGACAGGATCTGTGAGGAAATGGTAGTGTAAATGGAGCGTGTGATTATACACTCCTGGAAATTGAAATAAGAACACCGTGAATTCATTGTCCCAGGAAGGGGAAACTTTATTGACACATTCCTGGGGTCAGATACATCACATGATCACACTGACAGAACCACAGGCACATAGACACAGGCAACAGAGCATGCACAATGTCGGCACTAGTACAGTGTATATTCACCTTTCGCAGCAATGCAGGCTGCTATTCTCCCATGGACACGATCGTAGAGATGCTGGATGTAGTCCTGTGGAACGGCTTGCCATGCCATTTCCACCTGGCGCCTCAGTTGGACCAGCGTTCGTGCTGGACGTGCAGACCGCGTGAGACGACGCTTCATCCAGTCCCAAACATGCTCAATGGGGGACAGATCCGGAGATCTTGCTGGCCAGGGTAGTTGACTTACACCTTCTAGAGCACGTTGGGTGGCACGGGATACATGCGGACGTGCATTGTCCTGTTGGAACAGCAAGTTCCCTTGCCGGTCTAGGAATGGTAGAACGATGGGTTCGATGACGGTTTGGATGTACCGTGCACTATTCAGTGTCCCCTCGACGATCACCAGTGGTGTACGGCCAGTGTAGGAGATCGCTCCCCACACCATGATGCCGGGTGTTGGCCCTGTGTGCCTCGGTCGTATGCAGTCCTGATTGTGGCGCTCACCTGCACGGCGCCAAACACGCATACGACCATCATTGGCACCGAGGCAGAAGCGACTCTCATCGCTGAAGACGACACGTCTCCATTCGTCCCTCCATTCACGCCTGTCGCGACACCACTGGAGGCGGGCTGCACGATGTTGGGGCGTGAGCGGAAGACGGCCTAACGGTGTGCGGGACCGTAGCCCAGCTTCATGGAGACGGTTGCGAATGGTCCTCGCCGATACCCCAGGAGCAACAGTGTCCCTAATTTGCTGGGAAGTGGCGGTGCGGTCCCCTACGGCACTGCGTAGGATCCTGCGGTCTTGGCGTGCATCCGTGCGTCGCTGCGGTCCGGTCCCAGGTCGACGGGCACGTGCACCTTCCGCCGACCACTGGCGACAACATCGATGTACTGTGGAGACCTCACGCCCCACGTGTTGAGCAATTCGGCGGTACGTCCACCCGGCCTCCCGCATGCCCACTATACGCCCTCGCTCAAAGTCCGTCAACTGCATATACGGTTCAAGTCCACGCTGTCGCGGCATGCTACCAGTGTTAAAGACTGCGGTGGAGCTCCGTATGCCACGGCAAACTGGCTGACACTGACGGCGGCGGTGCACAAATGCTGCGCAGCTAGCTCCATTCGACGGCCAACACCGCGGTTCCTGGTGTGTCCGCTGTGCCGTGCGTGTGATCATTGCTTGTACAGCCCTCTCGCAGTGTCCGGAGCAAGTATGGTGGGTCTGACACACCGGTGTCAATGTGTTCTTTTTTCCATTTCCAGGAGTGTATGTGTATATTTCACGTTTTATTAATTGTCAATCAGTTTCAAGTGTGTGTTGTTTGCAAGGTCAGTCTGATCAGTTATGAGTTGTTTCTTTTCTGTTACGATTTTTCGAATGTGGTCGTTTCCTTGTAAGCTGCGGAGGTGTTTCTTGCTGTTGTTTATCCTGATGGCTATGTATGTTGTGGTAATTTTATGTTGGTGTTGGTGTAAGTGCTCTGAAAAGTTGAATGATTTGTCCTGTACTTCCATAAATGCTCTTTGTATTTCGTGTCAGATGTCCTCCTGGTTTGCCTTACGTATCTCCTATCATATATATTGCATTTCAGTTGGTATATTCCTGATTTCTGATATACATCACTTTTTCCTACTGCTTTTGGGAAGTACTTCTAAACTGAATTGTTGATTTGGTGGACTATTTTATTCCTTGTCCTTTGAAAACATTTGACATTCTCGGTGTGTATTAGTGGTGGTATGTCATTGTGTACCATCTATTGTTTCTTTTCCTTTCAAACTTCGTGTTGTTCCCACTCCTGTATTTTGTATGTTTCCTTATGTGTGATTTTGTCCTTGTGCTGGTGGTAGCTGGGTGTTTGGTGTTTTCTATTTCTTGATCTTTTTGTCTCGCTTTGTTACTAAGTTATCTTTGTATCCATTGTTTGTAGCTACTTGTGTAATGGTATTCATTTCTTTTTTGTAGTTGTATCTAATTATACTGCGTTTAATCTGTGGAACGTGTATCTAAGTGAGCCTGCTTTTGAGCACTGGGTGCTGTGATGTTTCGTGTATAATTGTGTCTGTGGTCGGTTTTCGGTATATTTCAAACGTATATTTGTTGTTTTGAATCTTTATGGTGATGTCCAAGACATTTAACAATATATTTTGCTCTTTCTCTATTGTACAATGTATATTATCATAAACAGGATCTATGTATTTATCTAACTCTGGAATTTATTGTTTTGTTCATCTATCAGGCACAAGATATCATCCGTATATCTAATCTAGCAGGGGATGTTGTCCACATTTGGCAAAATTTTATTTAATATAATCTTTTCCAGCTGGCTCATAAATATTTTTGCTATGGTTCCAGGCACTGGGGACCCATTAGTAATCCTTAGCTTTGTAAATTGAATTCATTATTGAACTCAAAGTAGTTCTGGACTGTTATTAGTTCTAGAAGCCAGAGTATTTCTTTGATGGGTTCATATGGATATGTACTGTATGTGTTAAGATTTTGTTTTGTACTTTTTATTGTTTCAGTTATTGGTATATTGGAATACATATTCTCTACATCAAATGACAGGAGGGTGGCTGTGTTTGGAATCTGTATGTCTTTTATGTAATGAATCAATTGTGTCGGGTTTCATGTAGTTCTGTCCCCTTGTAATTTGTAGTTTTCTGATAACATTTGCAACTTGTATTTTGCAAGTGGCTAAGTGGGAGCGTTTCCATAATTCACAGTGCCTCTGATGGGGAGGTAATTCTTGTGTGGCTTTGGTTGGCATCAGAGGAAAGTGCACTGGGTTTTGTTTACAGCAGTTTTCTTTTTTCATTGTTTTCCATAGAATGTTCAATGTGTTACAGAGTGTTTCTCAACTTCTTTTGGAATCTCCTAGTTGATCTGATTTTAGTTTCGTAATTTTACTTTTTGTGATGAACTCTTGTATCTTATTGATGAGTTGCTTTCGATCCATGACAACCGCCGTGTTTCCTTTACATGCTCTTCCGCTGATGGAGGTTGTATTTATGTATATTCTTTCTAAGTTTTGTCAGTGTTATGGAATCTGTATGGTTTTGATTTCCTCTGTTTTCTTTCATCTGTGTTGTTATGTTTTTGATTTCATTACTGCTTAGCTCTCTCCTTAGACCAGTGATTACCGCACTTGTTTCGTTTCTGTTCTCCTATGTGGGAATGCTTTCTTAGGCAGCTATATTGTTTACTATGTATATTTTGTCTATTTGTGTCCGAAGTTGTGTTTCAGACCTTTTTCGAGCAGTTTTACTTCTTTCGTACCCAAAACAGTGTGAATGAGGTTGACCAGTCTTGCATAGAAGTGATGTTTTTCATTAGAATTGGTGCAGTTTGTGACTGTTATGGATATTTGTCTGGCTTTAAAATTTGCAGTTTTTTTGTGAGTCTATTCATTTTTTCTATCGCTACATCTGCACGATTTTCAATCTTGCTAACAAAATGCGAGAAAACAGCAGTATTATTCAGAACTCTCGTCATTTGTGCTTCACATATATAGATGCTCATTTAGGGTTTGCTTTCTGGTATAAAGAGACTTGATTTCGTGGTTTAGTCAAATTTTTTAAGACATTTATATCGCTTTCTGTGCACTGGCAAAATTGTAGTTAACCTATACATTAAGATACTTAGGTATATTATTATTTGATAGGAAAATGTTGTTAAACTTTATATGTTGGTCTGTTTTATGCAGCTGGAGATGTATTCTTTCAAATTCATTGTAGAAGCCACTTGAAAATGCCTGACAACGCCTCCATAATACGTTCGTTTGTATGGCCTTGTTCCGCAGCAGCTGTTAATATCAATTACTGTTGATTTTCCGTCTTGAGCTAACTTTAGTTCCGTTAAAGAGAATTATGCCAAACGCGTTTCGCTTTTATTTATATAGCATCTTCCGTGGCTACTCAGCAATTGGATACGTATGTTTGTACATTTTTGGTGGTTTTAAGCTGAAAACAGCGTTTTCTTTATAAAGGTTGTGTGGAGGCTACTTACAGCGTTTCATCACATATTCTGCTCCTTCCCTCCTTGATAGCAGTGGTTGACGTCGAATGACTTCGATTCACATATGCACTTGGTAGTTTACATTCTGCAGTACTTCTTGCGCTGCATTATTTGCACTCTAGTTATGTAAACTGAATTGAAGTTATATGTGTTTCTTACTCTGCACAGTAGCATTGTTTACGTCCGCTCTTTTGTTTTCGTTCACATTGCGGGTATTGCCAACACGTGAAACTACATTTCTCTCTCTCTCTCTCTCTCTCTCTCTGACACACACACATATACACACATACAAGTGCTGTTTCACAGCTGCGCAGTACTCACAGTGTCAACGAAAACAAACTAACAGATATAAAAAGTGTTACTGTGCAGAGTGAGAAACACGGAAAGCTACACTTCAGTTTTTTTTAAATAAAAATTGTAAATAATGCAGCACAAGAAATACTGCAACATGGCAAAAAGTGCCAAGTTCATATGTGAATCAAAGTCTTTCGACGTCAATTGCTACTAACAAGGAGGGAAGACGCAGAATATGTAAAGAAACACCTTTAGTAACCTGCACACCAACTTCAGAAACAAAATGCTGTTTTTAACCTAAAACAACCAAAAATGTACAAACGTATAAATCTTACTTGCAGAATAGCCACAGAAGAAGCTTATAAGTAAAACTGAATCGCTTCTCATGTAATTCTCTTTATTTAAATTGCAGTAAGCTCAAGATGGAAAATCAAAAGTAACTACACATATATAAGTGTGTCTTTTAGGAATTTGTAAACAGCCAACTTGTGGCCATCTAGTTAATATAATCATGTATAATTGTTCTGTAAACTGACTCGTTCCACATCATTTCGAGAAAATATGGTTAAAATATTTAAAGAAACATGTAACTAACTTAGTAAAAGATACTGTGATAAGTAGGTACTCGAACGTTTCTCGTATTCAGCTTCCAACTAGCTCTTATTCAAAATTTTCTGAAAATTACTGTGCAACATGCGTGCTGAATATGCATTGCGTAAATTATGGCTGGAGAAAAGAAAAAACTGCATTTGAATCGTAACCCACAGAGTGTGTATACTCCATTCAACAGATGTAAATTAGTCTTCGGTTCTGCGAAGCGCTTCTGACTTTCCACGTATGCAAACTGTCACTCGGAACCATTTTTCATTCTGATCCAGCTATCACATTTCTATATCAGGAATTATTGTCTGAAGTAAAAATGTTTGCTTTTCGCCTCGTCGCACATCAAAAGTCGCATGACTCTTCGTCACACGTTAAACATTGTTGCTACTGCCCGTTCAGTTATTGTCATTTATGCGTACAACTCCACAGATGTTCTTGTACGTCTTCACACATGTCCCAATTTCACACCTGCAAGACAAAAGAACTTGCTCAACATAAAGCAGTTTGACGAATTACTATCTGATAGCCATGCGAAATTTTATCCATAGAGACCCATTTCAGTGAAAACCTGAGACATTTTTATGAGAAATTAAACAATAGCACATGAAATTGGAACTGGGATGTGATAATATGAAATTTTACCAATAAATTCGAAACATTTACTTTCATTACATAAAATTAAAAAACAGAATTTTGCAAGTGCTATTAACATAATTGATTAATAATTCTCACGATTTCTTTCCTGTCAATGTTACCATCCTCCATTACGACAGTGATGTGATGCCTTCGCTCAGTGTAATTCCCTTTATCTCTACGCCAAGAACAACATGGTGACGCACAAAGGAATTAAGTCTGTGTCTACGAAATAGATGTAATCACAAAACCTACGGTGTGTGATTACACTGTCAATAATAACAGGCAAACAGTTTGGCTGCCTCGACAATTACGTGTCTCCATTTCGATTTGCAATAGTTACTATTTCCTGTTTATCTGTCTAAAGATATACTTTTCTATGCATCTGAAGTTTACGTGTACAAACAACCGAGTGATACTTAAACTATGCGGGAAACTCTCTTTTAATATCTTTCTTAATTTCAACAGGATAACAAAAATTCTGATGAACGAATAATATCACAGATTTTTGATGCCTTGTCAAAAATGCTATTCCTATAATGCTGTACACATCAAGAAGTCAAGTTATGGAAGCACGTAGATTGACTCTCACTTGTAGAGTTTTGTATTGGATTAACTGCATCTTAGAAGTAGACTTTAAGTAATATATGAAACCACATTTGCCCCAGACTTATCAATTATGTATTGTATACCTCCGTTCTGTAGGTCGATGAATATAGCACAAGAAAAGATGAGATGTAAATTTTGCTTTTAGGATCTCAACATATTCTCAGCTAAAGCACCATGTTTTCAGAATGCATGTACGGCTATCTACGACATACTTGGCCCACTCCCAGGAGGCTACGAAAAATGCAGACAATACAATGCGAAACTGCATCAGCCAAGTGATATTACAGAAGATAAAGAGGACAAAAAATTTAAATTTCAGTATGAGCATAGAATGCACATTACCGTTGTGTATCGTGAATTTTAAGGCAACATCTATAACAATTATTCGTTGGACAATTATTCTCTAAGACAGCTTCACATGAAGGAAGATGCTCTACGTACATGTACGTGTTCCTTAAGTGAGTGAGAACAGTATCGACAAAAGTTGTATGCAATCACGATAGTTTTCCTTAATTTTCCACATTTTTAAAATATAATCATATTTTTCAATGACAAGTTATCAAAACTAAAAAAATGAATTTTCGAAATAAAACCGCTTATGTACAATACGAACACAAAAGTGACAACAATAATATTTTAACCCAGTAGTTAGTCACGAGTGTTACTATGAAAGTACTTAACATTTTAGATAATTATACAAATTATTGACACCTCTATTGCGGCACTGATATGCTAATATGATGAAAAGTGCCAGGAATTACAAATAACATCCTCAGCTATATTAAATACACGCTATCAATCTGACGGTTTCCTTCAGAAACTCATTACATTATTACGTATATCACATATCATCTGCTGTCATCCAGTCATATCATATCTTGCTGCGCACATAATAGAAAGCGGATGTCACAGAGTACACGTGGGCATCATTATGTTGTAGGCACATTCATCGAAACTATAACTGCGATTAAGTTGAGTAGCATAAATGAAAGGAAATGATGTCTGCGATAATTTAGGAAGATATTTTAAGATACATATCAAAGAATGCTTGGAAAAACCACCTGTGGACAGCATGTCTATTACATTATCATTTAGATAACGTAATAGGTAAGATGAGCAAAGATACTAGATTTAATTACTAGCAGTAGCTAAATGACATTCACGGACGGTCGTAATAGAACGTCACTTATGCTATTAGTATGTAAAACTACCGTATACCAAAATGTGTGAGAGGTGCCAGTCACGATAAGTACCAAGTTGTTCCGAAGATCGTGCTGTAACAAAATCCCAATTTTTTAATTTTTGTGCTTGACCGTAGGGCACTGGGCAATAAGCGGCACTGTTTTACATACGTTATACACGTTTTAAAACCTTTAAGAGTTTACTGGTTTACTGGGCTTATCACATAACGCTAACAGCATCCTGGTCCATTTACAAACGACAATGTGAATGGTCCCAGAGGTTTAGGGTTGTGGTATTGCTTACTATTTCGGAAGAATGTTCTGTAACGCTGCTTTCCTCTTTCTGGCGAAAAGTAGGTTCATTCTGTGAGGTCCACTAGTAGTGGTGAAACAGGTATAGGAGACAAATGAAGACCTCCTGTTGGTAGAAGGTCTTAATTTTGCTCCTACGCCTATTTGACCACAACTAGCGGACTTGTCAGTTCTATCGAAGTTGCTGTTCGCCATCTTGCAACAGACGCAGCAAAGAAAATGCATCGGGGTTCTGGCCGTTTGTAGCCGAGGACCGCACCACAATTTATTACCAAAGCAGGGATTTTAGAGACTGAGACCAAATGATTCAGTTCCGCCAATGATGTATAGACTGCCCAAGGTTCACAGGGCAGGGATGCTTTTACGTCCTATAGCGGGCCAATAATGGGGCAGCTACCCATGATTCGGCAAAGAACTTTTAGTCTTTACTCAAACCCATTGTAGGCAAATGTCCACATGATACAAGAAATTTTAGTGATTTTATCAGCAGATTTCATCCGCTTAAGCTGGAAAGCAACGACTTGCAGGTCAGGTTTGATGTTTCGCTTTTCACAACAGTGCCTCTGGAGGTTTCACTGGCAACAGGTTGCGGCTGACAATACAACGTTGTTCGAGCACACACTGTTCTCGACATACTTTCCAATTAACTACGAGTTTTTTGAATAATCTGACGTTGTCGCCATGGAGAGTACTTTGTCTCCTCTGCTGGCCAATCATTTTGTGGAAGATCCTCAGGGGCGATCACTCGTCGGTCTACTTTAAAACCAACAGAATTTTGGCGAAACGCTAAACACATTTTTATAGTTTGGCCTCATGGTTTGGATGGACTCCGACTGTTCCTTCAATATCTGAACTCCACAAATGAAAACATAAATTTTACTATGCAGGTAGGGAGAGATGGTTGCTTGCCGTTTTTAGACGTCTTGGTGCGACGCAAGAGCGATGACACAGTTGGTAGTTCGATGTTCCGAAAGCCCACTCATACGGACTTATACTTACAAGCTACTCGTTGCCACCATCCAGCACAACCAGTGGGCTTTCTAAAGCCCTTACCCACCGAGCCCGTACCACCAGTGGTGAGGGTAACCTACAAACAGAGCTGGAACATTGGCGAACTGTGTTTCTGAGCAATCGATATTCGTCTCAGCAAGTACAGAGAGCGCTACAAACGTACGAATGACTGAACAAGAAAGAGGATGAGGCTTTGGAAAACAACAGTCATCTACCATACACTAGAAATGTTTCAACGAAAATAGGCAGAGTATTAGAAATATAATTTAAGAAATATTTTGTCCTGCTTCCAAAATATCGCCGCTGTTGAGGTGTGTTAAAGGCGACTTGCAAATGCTCAAGGCAGGTTTTCAAAGGATTCCGTGAGAATACAGCAAAAGTTTTATAGGAAAACAACGCTCATTGTGCAGAATCAGCCACATCACCTCCAGGCTAGTATGTTCGCTGTCGCCGAACATTGTACTTCCACTGGTCATTTGATGAAATACAATAAAACAAAAATTGTTTCCCATACGTCAAACTTTCGAAGTTCCATCATTAGTGAACAAGTGGAAATACGACTCAATCCTGTCACAGAAAAACTTTGTGCTTTGAGTAGCCTGCGTTGTTCTGCGATTTTTCCCGTACGAGGACAATCGATCTAATACATGAGAGGAGATTTTTGACCTAGGAGGGCGCGCGGTACAGAGCACAGACTAGCAGCAGAGGTGGGCCCTCTCAAGCAACGCCAACTCGAAATGTGTCAGCGGAGTTTTAAATACGAGAACTCAGTCAGCGTTTTCCTCAGTATTCACCAGAAGATGGCCAGAAGAGCCTGCGCCGAAATATCGTAGTAGTAACTTGGAGACGTGCGGCTGCTCTACCGAAATTTTATGGAATAGACTCGCATTTATTTACGAAAATCTATATTGTGCTGAATCCTTGTGTTCCCGTAGATACTACCGTACCATTCAGTAAAGAGGCCGACCATTGATACTTTCACTGTCAACCGAAGACAAGCAGAAAAATATGTTTATGAAGATATAACTCGACTCTACAACCGATTTTATTCTACAATCTAGATTTTTGACGATGGCTTGTCTTATACTCAAGTGTAATGATTTTTGATACTGGTAACTCTTGATAATGGCCTAAGCCGAAATCTGTATTGTGAAATGAAACCTGTTGTACAGTCAAATGGAGGTTATATCATTCAGAAAGCTTTATAAGACCGCCACTCCATACCAAAGTAAAATCATTAAAAATAATATGTAAAATTCACTGCTCGAGATATATCTATTCTTTGAGGATAACCGACAGCATCTACTGCAACACAAGCCATACTAATAAATGGTATCAAAACTGTTACATCACCAGCACGAGCTGCTGAGCAGAAGAAACGAGGAGTAATCGAAATCTTGGAGGAAATTGGTATCTATAAAATTTGCGGTATGTAATGCTAGCGTATGCATACATTAAAGTAATTCACGAATTAACTTGCTCTGCGGTATAGATTCAGTTATAGAATTTAATAAAATAATCGAGTTTGTGTGTTTCGTATTAATGGAGAAATTAGAGTACTGTACAGTCTTAAATTTCTTTGCTCTTTCTTTACGAATTATTGCCAACGTTGATGAAGTTTCACAGACTTCTCTGATTGTACTTTCCAACAGTTAGGGAACGGGCACAGAACTTCAAACCCCTCCGTACTTACCTTGAAGGTGTTCTACGTTAACAACACCAAAAACTATCAAAATACATGAATACATCGAGAAGAGGATTGGTATTAAGGTGGGCAAGAATCGATGAAACAGGGGCGCAATACCCCATAGAATAAACATTTTCGAGCATACAGTGTATTATCATTTAAGTGGAGAACTGACGATGAGAAATCTAAGTCGGAAAGGACTGCTAAACTGATTTCAGGTGAATATCTGAGCTATGATTTGACAGTTTTACCATTGGTTCAGCAGACTGTATGTGGCGTTTCAATATCGAAACTGAAACGACAGAAAACCATGCATCCCGTTATGCAATAACGAATCTGTTCATTGATTATAATAAAAATATTGAAACAATAAATTGGAATAATACTCAATTCATTTGGATAAATTGGAATACAAAATATCTAGGGAATACGTTTCGTTATGCATATCACGCCGTTATATGTAATGGTGCAGTCCAAATTATTAAATATTTCGGTTATGTCAAAGAAATAAAATTGTGGTATGTAAAGAGCATCGCTAATCACATATAAGAAAGACACCACTGTACTATACACGGTATAACTGTGTCTCTCGTCATGTGCAATATACAGTATACGCTTCAATGGTGCTATTTGCATACCACAATTTTACTTGTTTTTGACGAAGGCCAAATGACTACTAATTTTGACTGCATCATCATTTGTAATGGCATGATATGTATAATGCAATATGTTTCTGCTCAGGTCTGAAAATGGCCATTACCGACGTAAATTATTAATCTGATTACAAATAAACATTGTTATCTAAGACTGGAATTATAAGAACGAAAATTTTCCTGGATTGCTGACAACATTTTCGTGACAACGTCGCGACTTTTAATACTTAATAACTTGTACTGCAAGAAGTAAATTGAAAGTGCAGCTGTCCCCAAAGGTGGCAATGCTAAAACTGAGGGAAAAATTAAATACGGTTGCTGGAGAAAGCCTCAGATTGCGATCGCTAGCCCCCTCCCTCGGCTATAAATTTTCTATATTTGAGGCTCAAAGACGTTTTCAGTCAGTGATGAGATTATAGGTGTATGGTAAACCTGACAAAAACTATACTATGTAGAATAATAAATGCATTTCGATATTATTTCATGTGAGTCCGAGAAATTTTGACCTTTTTTATTGCCATACTTTCACAATGAGACGTTTATGATTCTGATCGACGGAATGAGTAATATTTTCCAAACCTCACACTAACACATATTGGGTTCATGACACAGATTTAGACGCAGGCCGTCAGTTACAGAATACAATAATCTATAAATTTACATGCCTGATTGTTTTAATACTCGACATAATCTAGAGGTCAAACACCTGGCTTGATGTGAAGAGCATTAGAAGCTGTCGGTCAAACCTGCAATCGCATCTAGTGCATCCCCATCCCAGACCCCTAGATTGGATGAAATCTCTCTCCCGTACCGTGTGCTCTCCAGTGATGGATGGCTTCAGGTTCTGGAGAAAGAAATTTAGCAGCGTGCAGATCGTGGTGCCTATACGTTTACAAGACCTCCGAGGAGGACGCAAAATTTAAAAGCTATGTCGCATGCAGACTGAAATGATGATTAAAAAGCAGTGATGATTAAATATTTTACCGAAATATTTTATTTATTGCTGTCGCTCAATTACCTGAATATTTCACCGATATTAATTCCACGTTTTCACGTTTTCAACTGAGTGACTTGACCAATTAATTTGTTAGTTACATGCTCATTAGGGAATTTGAACGGTTCCTTTTCGTAAATGACGTAGAACGAGTTAATTTACGGGATATATATATGAGATTAGAGTTACCATTAATGAATGCATTATTATTTTCAGTCTTACTTATACCAATATACTTATTTTTTTTTTTTTTACTCGTTACCAATTGTTAGTAAAAATTCATCAGTAGCATGGAAGGAGCTGTCCATGAGAAGTGATTTTAAATTACACTTAAAACTTGCTTCACTACCTCTCAGACATTTTACATTATTGGGTATATGTTAAAATTTTTTTGCTGCTATATATTAAAGTCCTTTCTGAGGCAATGACAGCCTTAACAATTGGAAATAAAGGCTATTTTTCCCTCTATTGTTGTAGGTATGTACATCACTGGCCTTCTCAAATTGTGATAGATTATTTATGACGAATTTCATTAGCTAATATATGTATTGTGATGGTAGAGGTAAAATGACTAGCTCTTTGAAGAGGTTCCTACATGACGTAACTGGGTGAACACCACCTACCTTTCTTACTGCTCGCTTTTGTGCAATCAGTACTTACCTTCCTTTTGAGAGATGAGTTACCCAAGAAAATTATTCCATAAGCATTAATAAGTGGAAATACGCAAAGTATGTCAGAAGGTTCATACGTTTGTTTCCCAGATTAGCAATTATGAGAAGAGCAAAAGTAGCTGAACTTGTTTGAGAAACTAAGTAAGATACCTCTTCCAGTTCAAGTTTTCCTCATTATGAACACCCAAAAATTAAGAGCACACGATTTATATTAGGTGGTAAAAGCGTTGTCCTGCTACTTCTATGGCGCCAAGACATCTTTGCACTAACTTCTGACGTAACAGCGCTTATCGTACTAGTTATGCACAATGAACAACTGTCTCGTCCAACATATAGGAGACCATATTAAATGTTTTCAGTTCAAAGGATTGAGCTGATCACGATAGAAGACATCCTGATCATATCCAAATTCTAAAAATTGGCTAGCTCAAAATTTCGTTCTTACAATTCATGTTCGTTTAGTAAGGTACCTGCAGCATATATTATGTCACAACAGGACTTTATTTGGAGAATTTGTAGACAGTATCTGCTTGATATTTAATTTTTGTATATAAGCCCCAATAAAAAACACACGTGAAATTAGCCTTCAAAACAACAAACAATATTATGAGAACACTATGTTCGGGAAAAGCTACACTACCGAAAAACGTAAACACTGGAATTTACAAAATAAGGTGATAAGAAAACCGGAGATATGTAAATATTGTATAGCACAGACGGGTAAAAATTTCATATCAGGTGCAGAGTGTACACGAGAGATGCAAGTAACAACCAATCCATCTTCTTTACAAACCTCAAAAATAAAAAAACACGAAGCTGACAATAGAAAACGCACTGTAATTCCTATAAAGAATCCCAAAAAGCCCACTGATGAATATTTTGAAGAAATTTAAAATATACATAGCCACTAAGGATTACCCTTCAAGTGTACTAAATGAGAAAAACGATTTCAGGTACACACTGTCTTCAAACAAATTTATTGAAATTTTTATGCAGCGACAACGGATAACCAAAACACCAGAGATCACAAACACATCAATAACAGTTCCATAGATACACGAATCGAAACAATATAACGATTTATGACTAACAATTAGCTTTCAAACTTGAATTCTTACGACAGGCAAAATAATAAAATACGTATTATAATTTACGTGCAACATCAATTCATCGAACGAATTTGAAACGTTACTGAAAAAATACAACATCCAACAACTACAGACATCAGCAACAGTTTACCCAAAGTTGACATATGCCTGTCTACAGCGTCATGACGTGAGTACTATATCCAATACAAAAACCCTTTAAAAACTATAGATTATGTAAAATATAATGGGACTGTTTGCAGATATACTGATGAAGGCAATAAAGCCGAAATATTAATACTGTCTACTAATTCTCTGCAGAATGTCCTCCTGTGATCCTGAAGTACTCGCCCTTCATCATGGGTGGTAATTAGCACCATCATCAACATCGAAACCCCGTATATTTCATAAGGCCAAAATAATGTTCTTATGTACAGTCCTCCAGGATGATGAGGAAGAGGCTGACAAAAGTTAATTAACCGCATAAACTTTGTTCGTTTCCGGCTAACGCCATAGGTTTTTGAGGCGTACAAGTGATGACGGCTAAGTACCTACGTTACTTAGCAGCTTCAGAATTCTTAGCGCACAGTCTCAGTTTCAGGTTGAGTATCTAAAGGGTTCCTGGGGCCACAAGAATTTGATGTTCAATATTCCACATTAATTATTGACCGAAATTAAAAATTTAAAATAAAAACATGATCTATAATTTAAGAGGAATAAACTAAATCTTTTAGCACAGTAAAATTGTAGTATTACAGTAGTAAAGTGTATATATGTCTTAAAGCCGTGTAACTTATGGCACTGAAATGCCGAGTCTATGTTCATCCAGTATTTGAGAATAACGGCAATTAGCGACTAACAACAAACTTTACGTAAAATATTAAACCTGTACGAAGCATTTTCTCGCTGACACTCACCACATAATGACGAAAGGGAAAAAAATGTTTATCTTATACTATATATTCGATGTTCATGAAATAAAACTTCAGCATGTGGCATGACGTTGTAATTTATTACTAATTTTCAACAACTTCTATCAGCAACTCAGTTTGGAGATAGGATCCACATGTGCTACTGAATGTTCCAGTTAGTTAGTGAATTACATGTTCGACAGTTCATCTGCACGACGCACTTATCGACATGATGTGGAACAAGTCAGTTTACAGAGTATGTATACGATATTAGCGTTAATATTAATGGACAAAGAATTTTTTAGTCCTTATCATGCAGCGACACTTAGAAAAGAATCAATTGTCAAAGCGAAATGATTTTATGTTACATTTAATACTTGCTTTGCTATCTGTCAGAAATTTTTTGGTACTAGGCTAATGATGAAAACTTTCTGTTGACGATTAAGGCCACTGACATCCTTATTAATGGGTAATATGTCATTTTTTCAGGTTTAGACATCACTATTCTTCTCACATGATGGTGGATTTTTATGATGAATTTCATTAGGGAACATATATAGCGCGATGTGCAGTTAAGATGCATGATTCCTTTAGATGCTGCCTAAATGACCACCCCACCTGGACACCATATAATATTCTCACTGCTTTTGTGCAACTAACTTTTCCTTTCGAAGTGATGAGTTATTTAAGAAAACTATTTCGTTAGACGGTACTCAGCACTTAGTACTGATGTTCTTAGTAATTTGTTTCTACGTCTATTCAATACATTGCTTTTGGGATTATTTTAGAAAAGAATTTGGACGGTAATTATTAAGGCTTTCTTGTCAACCTCAAACGAAGCGATTTAACAGTTGCATATATCACTCTCTCAGGAAAACTGCTAACTGCTACTGATGCATTACATATATTATTACTTAGAAAATTACTTCTTAAGTTAGAACACCTTTTCAGAATTCACTCTTCATTTTCATCAGCAGTGTAAGAGCGCTTCGTTTTTAGAATTTTTATATGTCTATTATTTCAGTTAATGATGTTGGTGCTACTTCTATATACGTAAAGACTACTTTCTTGATTCTTCACTAACTATTTAATCCTATTTTTATTGTTACATTTGCAAAACGTCTGTTAAAATTATGAGTGACAGACCTGCTATTTGGTTGAATTGTTGTAGTATCTTGTACACTGACTGATTTTACTGTCCCACATTCCTCGGTCTCCCATATAATTGTAGCCTTATCATCTGTATCATTAAGTTCTTTCTCGATGTGAATGTTTCAGGACATTTTAATGAATCTTTTTAAAATATTACAGTATTTTTCACAACATGTAATCAATATCAGAACTTGACTTATTCTGGCCTCAGTGTAGTTTTCGTTTCTTCGTAAATTTTTCCCCTTCTTTTGTCTGTAGTTTATAGATTTCTTAATGCCTTTTTGGATACATTTTTGGGAAAGCTGCTTTCATATATTAACATAAATTTACTATGGATTGTACTGAATCTCACATTACCATATCTTTGTATGTATATGTCTCATCCCATACTGCTCCTTTTAATTTACTTATCAAAAATTGTACCCTTTTCACATTGTCTGATTATGCCTGTAAAATGCTACATTGTTTATTTCTGTTATTGTACATCATAATGAGATAGTTTGTTAACATTAATTACTCCAGCCTGAGCACTGTCTTTAAAAATGTTATCAGTCAGGGTACTGCTATCTTGCTTCATGGTTAAAATTACGACTGAAATGAGACTAAACAGACCAACAATGATTCTAGTCAATTTATCCTGTCACAGTATTTTATGAAATGTACACGAATCTATCCTATTTTCTCCAGACCACTTTCAATACTAGCAGTTGCTAGACAGGCTGTTTCCTGCTCCTCCTTCTATAAGTACCTTCATCAAAATCTCTCCATACTTCCTCTGTGCTCTTTGTCAAGTGGCTAAGCTTGCTACTAGGTGTCATGTTGCTTGTGAGCTAGTGCTTTTCATCTAATTCTTCTTGTAGCTGTTGGCCTGTAGCCGTCGCAAAACTGTTATCTAGCAGCAGGACTCTTTTCTTTCTACTTGACATAAAGTTGTTCCTATGAGTCAGCTGCAACCTGCTTCATTCAACAACTGGTTGAGGCTCTTGCCCCATTTCAGCTAACAAGTTAAACTGATTGCTAACAGGAGTTTTGAATGTGATTTCTGAGGTTTTCTCCTTTTGCTTAGTCATTGTTATGCCTATTACGTTTTTACCTGGTAAAACGAGGTGCCGTTGACTCATTCCCCCTTCATCCTAATCCAAAATAGGACATTTCTGAATCCATTGGAAGGCAGAAATCTTTCTGCCCTGTTCCACGATTGTCTAGCCTTCAGTGCAAAATTTACAATTCAATGGCAGAGCCTCATCTCATGCTTTACTGGCTTTCTGCTATAATCACTCCTAGCGAGTTTCTCCCATACTACGGCAACACCCACATTTGTCATACATGACTCTACTTTTAAAATAAATTAAAAAGCAATGAAACACATACAGCAATGCAGCTGAGGCCCAAAGGCTGTATTCACAACGTTTTTCAACGCGCCCTTTCTTGTATGTTTCTAGATGTAAAGAAATGCGTTTAAGAACCGAGGACATTTACACGTACAACATGCCGTGGAAACATCAATCCGCGATGTTTCCGATATTTCACCGAACGTTATTGAGTATTTTGGAGGATATCCCATGCATGGTAAGCAGAGATTAAATGAAAATAACGCGTACATACAATGTATTACAAACGAAAGTGTTATCCTGCTACTGCATTTAGGTTCCGGTATTATTTGTACCTATAATAATAATAATAATAATAATAATAATATGGTGATTATTATTAATATTACGACAGTAATTAAATCTCGCCCAGTAATACCTAATTCTCATCGTAATTGGGGCAAAGAAGTGGTGTAATGGACATGGGGCTATCGATGTCATCAGTACAAAGGACTCTCGAGGAATGAAACTGGCATCCCTTTAAGCTGGATTACATCAGCCAGATTTAATGGGTAGATGAATGCTATTTCGGCAATGACGCCACTGTCAATAGACACCATCTAGGCCACTGACCCGCTGCAAATACTCACTGGTGACGACCATATCACACGCAAGGGCACTTGGGTGTTGACGTACGAGGCGTCATTCTAGGAGACCACGTCATTAGACCAATTTATTTGGCTCCCAGACTAACTGGTCGGCTGTATTTGCAATTCCTACTAAATGAGCTGAATCTTAGGCACCTCCTAGAAGACATCCCACTTCAGATAGCTTTGAGTCACTGTTTTCAGCACTATGGTGCATCACCCCATTATTACACAGGGATTATGAAACATATCAACAATGTGTACCCCAAACGGTGGATAGGTCGTGGTGGTTGCCTTCGATGGCCAGCAAGATCACCTAATTTAACGCCCTTGGATTTTTTTCTTATGTGGTTATGTCAAAGGCACAGTTTACGAGACGGAACCGGAAATTTCAGATGTGTTAAAAGAATGAATACGTCATGCCTGGGCTTCAGTACAAGAGGTGTCCACGTTAATTCCGAGAGGCGCTTACATCGACTCATGCAACAAGGCGGACAAGCATTTGAACATTCATTTTTATGAATAATGCAGTTATAAAAATATGTCAGTCTGTAACATAGGTTTAAAGGAATATCGTTTATGATGCTAATTATATTCATTATTCCATATTGCAAACCAAAGGTACGATAGCATTTACGCAATAGTACCAATTGTGAAGCATTACGTGTTGTTAATAAATTAGCTGCCATATCTTGATTTACGTTGAAGCAGGTAATTAATATCGTTTGGTGCTTGTGCGTATTCTTTTGGTCAGGGCCAATGAGTATTGTACATGGACAACATTCTCGAGACAAAGAATAGAACCCGTCACTCCTCCTACAGTATGCAAGTTTTATAGCGACGAGCTGTAGGACCAGTTACAGTTGTAAAGTGTTTTCAAGCGCTGGTCTTAACGTTTAGCAGGATCTCCTCTCTGTTGGTGTGGAGTCCACTTAACTGTTCTGCTTAGGCAAACCTTTCGGCGTCTGTGGTATCTGAGATTACCTAACGTCAAATGACGACGGCGTGCTTGGGCCAGCTGGTACAATGTCCACAACCTGCAAGTTAACTTCCTCTAGAAACTTCGGTGCACTTCACGCCTAGCACCATTAGAAAAGAAGCGGAGTGGCTACTCGTTGGAGCACACTGCAAGCCTCCACTCACAATGCGGCCGTCGAACAATCAATCGCCTATCTGCTTCACAGTGAGAGGTTATGCAGGGAACGACTAAGACTTCAATGTACGCAAATATCAATACACAATTATCAACCAATTTCGACACTATAAAGTCTGAACATTTTGTGCGTGATGACATACACTGACAAGGCAAAACATCTTCACAACCTCGTTAATAATTTGTTGGGCCATCTTCATAATGCAGTATATCACCTTTCCTGCATATCATCCAGCATATCATCGATTCTACAGTTCGTTCGTGGATCTGTGGAGGTATGTGGCGCCAGGTCTCTACGCACAAGTCATGTAATTCCCGTAAATAACTGGCCGCTTGTTTGTGTATACGGTGATGGCGCTAGATAGCAACCCATATGCGAACCATAGGATTCACATCAGGGCAATTTTCTGTTCAAGATATTAACGTGATTTCACTAGCAAGCTCCTTGTGCCACTGCAGTACAGTTCTGGCTTCGAGACACGGACAATCATCCTGCTGAAAGATAACATCGCCGTCGGGGAAGACATGAAGCACCTTGAAGGGACTGAGGTGGTCAGCAGCTGACGTGGTGTCCTCGATTACTACCACAGGTCCCATGCAAGCGCAGGTGAATGTGTGTCACAGCATACTACCGCTCCTACCAGCCGGCGTCCGTGGCGTTCTGCACAATTCGAGACCCCGCCCGCCTCAGTGACGACGTTTGTGGCGACGATCTGGTGTAGCAAAACCGTGATTCATCCAACGATTTGACTCGTTTCCAGTGATACACGGTCCAATCTCGATGGTCCCGAGCCCACTACTATCGTTATTGACGATGTCGTTGGGCCAATGTACCAACATCCGGAGACTGCCTTCTGCGGAGCCCCTCTTTCAATCATGTGCGCCGAATGATTTGCTCCGAAACACATGTTCTTTCACCAGCACTGTGCTCTTCCGCCAGAGGTGCCACAGGTCGCCATCTGTCCTACGTGACAGAGCAGACAAATGTCCAAACTTCATGTTACGTGAAGTGTCTTGAACTTCCAACCATTTAGCACCTAGCGCTACTTTCACTGTCCAGCCTCTTTCCGTAGATGCTCACGACATGAGCACATGAACAATCGATCAGCCTCGTCGTTTTCGAGATGTTTCTTTGCACAATAATAATCTTCCCTTTGGCAAAGTCGCTTTTCTCAGTGGATTTCTCAATTTGCAGCGCGTATCTTCGCTAGGGTAATCCCAAATCCGTCTTTTCCTGCCTTACGTACTTTTGTTACCGGGTCACGTGACTGCAACGCCACTATAACGTACCCACCTTGCATTGGGCAGTGGCCATAATATTTTGGCTCATCATTGTAATTTTTATGGTCGTCAGCAACCAACCATTCCGCAACCATGAAAGTAAGCGCTTTATTTCATAAGCGCGTGATCTGTTGACCGATTGTTGTTTCCGGTACCCTTTTCTTTATTTTATTCCGATGTAATACTAACAACAGATATGCGTGTACTCCTCGAAATTGTGTGGTGACCGAGAAACGCATACGAATTCAATCAAAGTTGTAAAAATCCATGCACGTGCGAAGATATGTCATTCATTGCTAGTGCTGTATGCCACAATAGTTACTGTTTCTTATGTTTCTATCATCAGTATAATTCTGATTCATACAGTGCTTCATAGACTGCGTAATTGCTAATCATGTAGACTGCTGATTGGACTGAAATTTCTTGTATATTCATTTCTTTCCAATCTCATTATGAAAATTTTATCTCCTTTTTCAGTAAAATTTATGAACTTGTGGCAGGATCCATCGACCTCGCACTGTTAGAACCTAGCGTTTCAGCTTGTCTGCTGGCATTTCGAATACTAGCGATCACACAAAATAAATAAATATGCGTAAAATTTTCCATTTTATCAAAGGCTGTTGTGAGTTGCATCTTCCTGTTTAAATATGTTGAAGCCGTATTCGTGTCCTACGCACCGTGTCATTATGAGTGAAATAATGAGGGAAGTACATACGGTCCCCTCGTCGGCTACACGCCACTCTCTGTTACTTGGTCCGTTGCTGTGGAAGTTTTATATGCTTTTTGCAAGATACCCGACTCCAGATATCCACTGCATGCAGTTCCCTTTCTCAGTGCTCCGATGGAAACCGGCTGCAATGGACCTGCTTTCACTGACAGCCACAGTTCTTGTAGGATAAGGAAACTACGCTTCTTATAGCATGTGACAGAGTTGCGAATAGCACACCATTCCTTGTAGAGACGTCAGGCAAACCATACATACCGAGCGAGGTGGCGCAGTGGTTAGCACACTGGACTCGCATTCTGGAGGACGACGGTTAAAACCCGCGTCCGACCACCCTGGCTTAGGTTTTCCATGATTTCCCTAATTCGCTTTAGGCAAATTCGGGTATTGGTTCCTTTGAAAGTGCACTGCCGAGTTCCTTCCCCATCCTTCCCTAATTCGATGGGACCGATGACGCCGCTGTTTGGTCCCCTCCCCCGAACCACCCAACCACCCAACCACCCAACCACCCAACCACCCAACCACCCAACCACCCAACCACGAAACCGCATAGTGTCACCAACGACGGCGTGGTCAGTGGCACGTTCAAACACGTTCGCTCCTCCACACCACTACCATGACTACATCGCCTGTGTCAGGTCTCACGACGGCTGGTATTAGTTCTAAAACATCTGCTGTGCTGCAAAGCGACCAGTGCACTCTTTTAACAGGGTGATTAATGGTTTGTCCGGTGAGTTTGCTCCCAGTAAATACATAGGGATTTAAGTAATATTAATTATTACAGCCTGAGCACTCTCTTTAAAAATGTTATCAGTCAGGGTCCTGCTACAGTGAAAAGTGGTCATTGAGTGCTACACACGAGCGAGTGGCAGTCATGCGTAGCTCAATAAAAATGAGCGCCGCAAGAAATTGTGGAACGCGTGCGTGGCGTGCGCAGCTTGACAACATGCAAAGGTCATAAAGCGTAAAAGCACCTGACGATAACAAACTTCTCGCTCTGGAAGTTTAATGCTGCAATTAAAAATATACTCAAATTTTTTTTTGGCATCAGTTCTGAGTTTCTTTTTCCCTGTCGAGTGTCACAGCATTTACTGTGGAACTTTGGGCTAAATAGATGAGAATACGTTGAGTGACTGACTAGGGACCGATACATGGCACATTGTGAACTACATATAACAGTTTATTTGTCGTGACAAAATATCAAACGAAAAGTAGTTATTTACACCCATTACCAACGTGAATCAACCGCAACGCTGTGAACTCAAGACGTGGACGCACCGAGGTCATATAAGTACTGAGATCCAGATGGAAATTTAAATGCCAGGGGATTTCCATGGGTACTTTTTTAAGGTACTGTAAATCATATGTAGTACAAAACTTCGGACCAAGCAAGTATTTAAGATGCTGGTATACGCAATTAAATACATCGTTACAATAATTTCATTAATACACCTAATCGGGATTTAAGCAATTTTTTTTCATAATATCGATTTCCTTATTAAAACTAGCTTATACGATATATGGCATGAATTCCACACTTCTTGAACATCGCTGTGTTGGTAGGTTAAACTTTTGTAGCTCTATGTGTAATAAAAATGGTTCAAATGGCTCTGAGCTCTATGGGACTTAACTTCTGAGGTCATCAGTCCCCTAGAACTTAGAACTACTTAAACCTAACTAACCTACGGACAGCACACACATCCTTGCCCGAGGCAGGATTCGAACCGACGATCGCAGCGGTTGCGCGATGCCAGACTGTAGCGCCTAGAACCACTCGGCCACTCCGGCTATCTTTAGTATTTTCCGCCAAGAAAGGTCAGTTATTCTAAATCATGCTGTTCTCGTATATTATCCCTCGAAGGCTTTATTTGCATTGTAAACAGAATTTAGATTTCACAAACAATAGAACCTTTCATTATTAAACGGAATTAGAAAAAATGAGTCAAAGAATCGTTCTAATACGTAGGATGCGCTCGTTCTAAATCATTACTGTTATTAGTTCTTGCTGAGCAACGTACTCTGCATGCTGCGCGCAAAACATCTTAGATCCTTTAGTCCTCTGTGTTGTAAATGGATCTCCACTTAACAATTCCATGAACTTCAGTAACTTTTCTTCACTAAAACTGTTATATCCACAGACATACAAAAGTATATGTCGTTGAGTCCTAGTTATGATTTTTACCTGCACCATATAATTTAATGTTTTATTCCTGTTTTTGAACTTTCCAAGCCAATTGGTCTTCAATAACTCGCGTAGCTAAGTCAACGAAGAAAGAAATGTCAGTATACCACTGCGTTATCGTAATTAACTCGTATTTATATTCTAATAATTAACCGAATCCCAGTATTATCAATTGAAGCTTGTCTTTTCTTTCATTGGATATTACTTCATCCTCTTTCTACTACTGTTGCTTTAAAGACTGTTTGAAAACAATTTCTAGAGTAGCTTTATTTTTTTTAAGGTAACATATCAAAGGAAAATATTAGTTAATGCTAGTAGCCAAAATACTGTGCATCCGAGTCTATAACAACAACAACGTCAGCAACTGCAAACGCTTCGTCTGTAACTGAAGATCTTTTATATTTATTACTGTATAACATGTTGAGGTATGTTTGTCGTTCACCAGACAGTGCCGTAACTGCTGAGGAAGAGAAACAGTAGCTCTGTGGATTGAGTCCGTACCTGCGTTGGAATTTTAATGTGCTACATTTATCGTGTATGAGTATCGTCGTTAGGACTGTCGATCGTGGACTGAAGGAAATAATTTTGGCGACGAAATCATAACGTATAATATTCAATAATTCATTCTTCTAGGTTACCCAGAAATTAACATCATATGGTCTACGTAAAGTAGGACATGGTTGGCTCTGAGCACTATGGGACTCAACTGCTGAGGTCATTAGTCCCCTAGAACTTAGAACTAGTTAAACCTAACTAACCTAAGTACATCACAAACAGCCATGCCCGAGGCAGGATTCGAACCTGCGACCGTAGCGGTCTTGCGGCTCCAGACTGCAGCGCCTTTAACCGCACGGCCACTTCGGCCGGCAGTAGGACATGTTAATGTTCCTCATACATGAATAAACGTAGTGATGTTTATTGACAAATATACGTTGTGAGTAACCAGTGTTGTCAGATGTACACATTTCTGGACAATTCTTCCTTAAAACTGTGGTGTCACTGCCAGACACCACACTTGCTAGGTGGTAGCTTAAATCGGCCGCGGTCCATTAGTACATGTCGGACCCGCGTGTCGCCACTGTGTGATCGCAGACCGAGCGCCACCACACGGCAGGTCTCGAGAGACGTACGAGAACTCGCCCCAGTTGTACGACGACGTTGCTAGCGACGATACGGACGAAGCCATTTCTCTCATTTGCCGAGAGACAGTTAGAATAGCCTTCAGCTAAGTTAATGGCTACGACTTAGCAAGGCGCCATTAGCCTTAAATAGCTTGTATATAAAGAGTCACTTGCATCGCCACAATCTCCAGATGTCTCATCAAGAACGATGTATGCAAGGATGTATTAAAAGTTAAGTATATTCCAAAGATACGTATTTTCTTTATCACATTCATTAAGTCTCCTGTTTCAGACCTCACTCCATCCTTCGTGAGTTAGCGCGTGCATCTTGGCCGCCTCTTTCAATTAGTGTGCGTAGTGTTGGCAAGTCTGCCGACACTACAAAAACATTTCCGGGAATATCACCCTGTTATCATGTTGTTCAAACGAGTAAACCAACGGCTGCGGAAAGTTACATGCGTTTTTTTTTTTTTCACCCAGACAGATTGCAGGGCATTCCTCACTAAGTAGCTTATAATATTCTCCCTACACTACTAATTTCAAGAAATTAGGTGTCATTTCGTTATTCCAAATGGAGCCGTAGTAAGTTTTGCTCCTAATACTGTAGATCTGAATCTTTTACTCTCGCGTTCCAATTTCCAAAACCAGATAAGTAATTTGGGCTAAACAACAGTATTTTTAACTTAGTGTTTATTTTAATAGCTCTCTAATACGGTGAACGTTTGTAATATTAAATGCAAATAATAAACGCAAATAATAAAGCAGGTTTCGTCTAAAAACGTGGAAACGGAATCATGTGCCGTCGCTGTATTTACCCTCTCTCTCCTACTCACAGCGGTATTTCGAATTGGTCCAAAATCACATAAACAGTTTAGAGGTGATACAATTAGTACTTACTACGAGAAACAGTAAGTACATTTATTGCTACCTCCACCTCTGCACACTGGATATTAAGTTACATTACACCCCACTGAAGAAAATACGATGATGTCACGCATCGCATATTTTTATACTTAACAGAAAAATTTCAGCTACAGTTCAATAAAAAGACTTCAGCTTATTGCACATTTGTGTAACTATTAATATATTAACTCTGCAAGGCTGCAAAGGTACCAAAGACAAAACTTTAAATTGAATTAATATTGTGTTTCGATACGTATTCCGATAGTTACGCGGTTTCAAAAATTACCCGGAATAACCTGTGTAAGTCGACCGGTTTTCTTCCGTAGGGCTGTAAGCAGCTTCTTCCGCTGTCACACGTGACAGTGCATTTACTCTTGTGGGCACTTCGCTTATTTTTCTCTGTAGTGGTAGGTAAACAGTACGCATTTTCTCTGTATAGACACATTGTTATGTTTAACATGCGTCGTCTCGAAACATCTAGGATAGTTAATACTCAGGAAGCTTAATATTTTACGTGTGACTAGGATGTTATATTGCTTGCTCTGAATAAGACGCTATGATGCCCACAGGGTTGGGAGAGAAAGTCATTCCACCGCATGCGCTCTTTGAAGGGCGCGGAGATCAATTTGGACCGAGCCTCTATCCTACCGACTTCCAGCGGACAGAGGCTCAATGAAGACAAAGGGCGCGAAATAAAGCACGGAGACCGTTATATAGAGGGTCCTCATATTTGTCCGTAATGATATGCATTGTGGTGGACGTAATGTAGATGAAATAAATTTAACAATGAAGGGGGACGTTAACTGTTCACCATTAATATCGGAAAGCCGTGAAGGCGGCTTGCTTGGGTATATAAATGATTAGCATTTCAGCACAATCGCGTATTCTTTTTACAGGGTGAACTCTAATAAACCGACGAACTGGAAACGGAGGGAAGAAAGTCCTACAAAAATGTGTCCGGAAACGCATGGTTGCCTCGATAGACTAAAGTTCCTCTGAGCAGGTGCCGTGTGTTCCTTGTGTGACTGACGCAGCGTACTGTAAGCAGCAGAATGGTCCGGTATTCATGTCGGGAACAAGCCGAGTTGGTGTTTGTGTACGGCCAGGCAGATTGAATCGAATGAGAGGCAGCACGGCTATACCAAAGCACGTACTCTCTCAGACACCAACCACATCACATAACAATTCAAGCCTTTTTAGTGCATTTGTGCGGTCGTGGGTCGTTTCAGACAGACGAACGTGCAGGGAGGCGGCAGACTGTACGTACACCACATCCGAAGGACCATGTTCCACAGCATATTGAGACGAACCCTATTACCAGCACCAGGCAAGTGGCCCGCCAACATGGTAGAAGTCAATTTACTATTACGTATATCCCGCATGGCAACTGCTACTGTCACCTGCAGTCCCTTAGAAACCACTCTGAACATTTGTTGAGACGTGGAAGCAATGCACCTCTGTACTGTTTTCCGGGACGTTTTGTTGTCGTTGCATGCACAGCGTTCATTGCGGTAGGCATGAACATGGGACTTCTTTTTATTTGTTTCGTGACAGGAATCCGTTCATGCAGTTTGTCGGTTTTATTAATGTTCACTCTATATAAGGAAAAGTATCACAGTCCCTTTCTCATTCAGAAATCGCTCTGGAATGTTGGATCTTTGTGAAAAGATAGTATTGGTTCAAATAGCTCTGAGCACATAACATCTGAGGTCATCAGTCCCCTACAACTTAGAACTACTTAAACCTACCTAACCTAAGGACATCACACACATCCATGCCGGAGGCAGGATTCGTACCCGCGACCATAGCAGTCACCCGGTTCCAGACTGAAGCGCCTAGATCCGCTCGGCCACAGCGGCCGGCCAAAGATAGTATTATGACTCATGTAAGGACAACGGAAAATGTTGAAACTCGACTGTAGCAAGATCAGAACTGGCTTATCTTTCCGTGGTATTGTTGCTCGCATTGGTCGAGGTACACCAACTGTCATCCAAATGTTGAATCCATGGGCTCAGGAGAGTCACACCCAGTGTTATTCGGGATTCCAAATGCCGTACGGGACAGGCGTTTCTTGGCCTTTCAGAATCGTGCGGCCACGTATCTTGAATAAGAACATGTGTTTGTTTGCGTCAAGATAGGTATCTACATAGAGAGTGCGAGGGTGTCTGGAGCACCACGGATTGTCAGCACGGTGAGCATTGTTTCGGCTTTCGTCGACGTGATAGCAGAGAGTGGCATACTGAAAGCGGTGCACGTAACGACGCAAAAGAAGGCTCCGAGGACAACGAACGTTGGCACATTGCTTTCGCCGTCATCAGAAGCGTCCAGCGCGTTTGTTACACTACGGGGTGTCACCGATTTGCAGCAGAATTCTCCAATATATTCAGGGTTGGAATAAATAAATTTCCTTCAAATTGTCCAGTTTCAGGTGCACATTTTCAATTAGATTTCATGTTTCGAGCACTCTCGATCATCTTCAGGTCCAAGTAGTTGCTTCAGAAACCCTTCTTGTCTACTCAGAACCACATTTCAGAGTCACCGGATGTCGTTGAGCTTATATATGCTCGTCGTTATCAAAACTGCAAATCACCTCCTGACATTGCAAGTCTACCCCGGTCTGCTAGGAACGGTAGGACCCGTCACATACACAAAGTACAACACTATGCCGCGGAAGACTAAGCGAGTCCACACGCTTCTCACAGAGAGCGCAGGGGTGCCTCTCACAGACAGCATCCCTGAGTGCCCCTGAGAGCTAGCACACCAAAAAGAATCTCGTCTCGGCTTTTGGCAAGACCAATATGCCTTTTATTATCGTAAATTGATCTATATGAATGATAACGCAAAGTCAAATCACCGACAAAATTTGCGTTTTCAGACTCACCATTACCTTCCGCCGTACATAAGCAGCTTTATTTTCGTCCAACTTATCATGGGGCAACAGTATTCTGATATGAGGTTTGAGTAAACAAGATGGTGTCGGGACGACACTACTTACATCTGAACATGATCCGGAGGGATAAAAACATGTAATCTAATTAAAAATGAGAGTTGTTTTAAATATCTATACAGTTTCTGCATCTCTCAAGACTATTATGCCGACTATAGGGAAAGCCTCTTATCGTAAATCAGCAGTGATTTAGAGAGAATCTCTCTTGCGAATCTCGTCTTGTGCTATTCTCAAAAGACATTCTGTGAATCATGGATGAAGGGCTATTGGTATATTCCATATTCCTAGGTTTCCGGAAAGCGTTTGACATGATGCCCCCTGTAGACTATTTACTAAGGTACGAGAATCCAGATTTGGTTCTCAAATATGTGAGTGGCTCGAAGACGTTTTAAGTAATAGAATCCAATAGGTTGCCCTCGACGGCGAGTGCTCATCAGAGATGTGGCTGTCAGGAGCGCCCAGCAAAGTGTGACAGAATCACTCTTATCCTCTCTATCGTCTATGTAAATGATCAGATGTACTGGAAGAGCAGCAGTTTATGGCGATCTGCTGAGGACGCTGTGGTGTACGGGAAGGTGTCGTCGTTGACTGGCTGTTGCGGGATACAACATCACTTAGACCAAATTTCTACTTTGTGAGATGAATGGCAGCTTGCTCTAAATATAGAAAAATGAAAGTTAATACAGATGCGTAGGAAAAACTATCATGTAGTGTTCGATACAGCATTAGTAGTGTGCTGGTTCACACAGTGCGTAACGTTGCAAAGCGACATGAAATGGAGTGAGCATGTAAGGACGGTAGTAGGGAGAGCGGAATTGTCGTTTTCGGTTTGTAGGGTGAACTGTAGGAAAGTGCAGGTCATCTGTAAATGAGATGGCGTATAGGACACTAGTGGTACCCATTCTCGAGTAGTGCTCGACTGTCTGGAATCCCCATCGCACAAGATTAAAAGAAGACGTGAATCATTTCAGCGTATTGCTACTGGATTTGTGACTGAAGGTTCGGTCAATGCGCGCGACCGATGTTATCGGAGGGAGGGGGTCATTGTGCTACCTCACTACTGTAATTTCAGAACATGTTCTATAACTCTGTACCACTGCTGTCTTACACTTCTGCTGACCCTGTTGTAGACTGATGAGAGCAGTAGTTTATTCCAAGCAGTGGGCTCAGTTTTGCGGTCTACAGTTATTATTGTTAATATGGAGGCTAACTGGCCCACAAACTCTGTATAGAAAATGACAACGGTTTAGTGATATCATCATACTTCTATCAAAGTCATGACAAACTTGTATGATCAGGGAACAGTATTTTATTAGCGAACCGTTGCACGTTCAAGCAACAATAATTTATTGTCGAACTGTTGTGCGTTATCTCAGATTAACAAAATAAAATAGTGCAGGATGTTCGAAATTCTGATAAAATAGAAGTAAGTTATAGGAAAAGACTTAATATACAGTATGTACAGGAACCATCTACATCTACATGGATACTCAGCAAATCACACTTAAGTGCCTGGCAGAGCGTTCATCGAACCACCTTCACAATAATTCCCAATTACCCCAATCTCGAACAACATCTATTCCTTTCCGTGCGAGCTCTGATTTCCGTAATCTTATTATGATGATCGTTTCTCCCTGTGTAGGTCGGCGTCAACAAAATGTTTTCACTTTCGGAGGAGCGAGCGGATGATTGAAACTTCGTGAGAAGATCGCGCCACAGCGAGAACCGTCTTTGTTTTAATGATGTCCAACCCAGAACCCGTATCTTTTTCGTGACACTCTGTCCCCAATTTTCTGGATAACACAAAACGTGCTGCTCTCCTTTGAACTTTCTCAATGTACTCCGTTCTCCTATCAAGTATGTATCCCAGGCCGCGCAGCAGTACTATAAAAGAGGACCGCTAAACGTAGTGCAGGCAGTCTCTTCAGTAGATCTGTTCCATTTTCTACGAGTAACTGTTCTGCCAATAAGACGCAGTCTTTGGTTGCGATCCCCACAACATTTTCTATGTGTTCTTTCCAATTTAAGTTGTTCGTAATTGTTATTCCTGGGTGTTTAGTTGAATTTACGGCTATTATTTTTGACCGGTTTATCGTGTAACCGAAGTTTAACGGATTCATTTTAGCACTCATATGGACGCCCTAAAACTTTTCACTATTTAAGGTCGATTTCCAAATTTTTTACTATACAGATATTGTTACTAAATCGTTTTGCTATTTGTTTTGTTCTTCTGATGATCTTACCAGAGAATAAATGAAAGCATCATCTGGAAACAACCTAAGACAGCTGCTCAGATTTGCTCCTAAATCGTTTATTAAGTAAGGAACAGCAGAGAGCCTGTAACACTACCTCGGGGAACGCGAGAAATCACTTCTGTTTTACTCGATGACTTTCCCTGAGCTACTACGAACTGAGACCTCTCTAACAGGATATCACTAATCCAGTCACATAACTGAGATAACACACCATAAACACGCAATTTGATTCCAGGCAGCTTTTAAGGTGCAGTGTCAAAAGCCTAAAAATACGGAATCAGTTTGAAATACTTTGATAGAAATCAACATTTCGAGTGAGTAAATAGCTAGTTGTGTTTCACAAGAAAGTGGTTTTCTAAAACCGTGTTGGCTGTGTGTCAATTAATCGTTCTCTTCGAGGTAATTCGTTATGTTCGTATACAATGTACGTTCCAAAACCCTGCTGCATATTGAAGTTAATGATATGGCCCTGTAATTTACAGGATTACTCCTACTGCCTTTCTTGAATATTATTGCGGCCTGTGCTACTTTCCAGTCTCTTGTATATGATTATTAAGTATGTAGCAATTGCATCAGAATACTCTGACAGGAATCTAATTGGTATACAGTCTGGACCGGTAGACGTGCTTTTATTATGTGATTTAAGTTGCTTCACGACTCCTCGATTCGAAATCTTTGTTGAAGGAATTTCGGAAGGCTGTTTTTAGTAACTCTGCTTTAGCAGCACTTTCATCGACAGTATTTCCGTTGTTATGGCGCAGAGAAGGCATTGACTGTGTCTTGCAGCTAGCATATTTTACATATGACCAGAATCCCTTTAGATCTTCTGCCAGGTTTCGAAACAAAGTTTCGTTATGGGCACTATTACGAGCATCTCGCATCGAATTCCACACTAAACTTTCAGCTTCTGCAAAAGATCCCCAATCTTGGGGATTTTTGGTCCGTTTAAATTTGCCATGTGTTTTTCGTTGTTTCTGCAACAGTGTTTCAATTTGTTTTGTGCACCAGGTGGGCTCACCTCCGTCGTTTGTTAATTTATTTGGTATAAATCTTCCAATTGCCGTCGATACTTTTGCTTAAATTCAAGCCACATTTGATCTGTACTTATCGGTGCATTGTTAATTTGGAAGAGTGGAGATTGTCTTTCAGGATAGCATGAAGTGAATTTTCTTCTGCTTTTTTGAATAGGTATACTTTTCGTTTAGTTTTGGAGCACCGACAACCCTGTGTTCACTAATCCCTGTATCCGTTTTAATGCTCGTTATTACCTCAGGATCATTTGTTGCTAAGAGATCAAATCTTTTTTCACACCCGTATACTATTCCAGTGTGCTCATGAACTTACTCCATGAAATAATTTTCAGAAAAAGCGTTCAACACAATTTCGGACGATTTTTTATGCCTACCTCCGGATTTATACATGTACTTTCGCCAAAATACCAAGGGTAATTTGAAGTCACCACCAACTATAATTGTATGATTCGGACATGTGTCTGAATTTAGACGCAGGTTTTCTTTTAACCTTCCAGTAACTACCTTATGAAATGGCAAGTCGATAAAAGGAGTCAGTTAATTTATTTCGGTTGCCAAGAATGACCTCTACCCATACTAACTTACAGGAACTATTTACTCCAACTTTGCTACAAGGTAAACTACTTCTAACAGCAAGAAACACAACTTTCTGAACGCCGTTAGGTCCTTCGCAAAAATGTAGGCTTAACTTATCCCCTGCCTTAGGCAGCTTTCAGTGCCTGTAATGATTTAACCATCAGTGCTTCTATTAGCGCTTCGAGCTCTGGTAATTTCTCAACACAGCTACGACTATTTATTACTCTAACACCACGAGGGATCAATAAGAATGGAAGACCAAAAACGAATTACTCTGATTAAAATCGACGTAAGACAACGATAGTCTTTCTTTCCCCTGCTAAGTCTGTACGTTTGATAAGGAGACCAAACAGCAGTCGAATTCTTGTAATTTTTATACTGATCGTATGTCAAGTTCTGAATTCAAATATCGTTCACTCATAGCATTTTGATGCAACTCTCGAAAATTCTTCGTTAAATCGACGTGGAAATGTTATGACAGTCTTTAATACCTTGAACGAACATCAAGTTTTTGTCGACGGGTAGGGTATCTCTGTTGTAGAACACTCGCTTGCCACGTAGGGCAAATTTTTAAGCAAAGGTGAATGTTGTACGAGCATCCATAATGATGGAAAAGAATCAGCATCACTTGAAACTGGTAATCCCTGTATCGATGGTTCGAGCGTCGCTTCAGTCAATATCCTTTTCTTCTTTTATTTATTTTTTCGTTCATTTCACATTCCTACGTAATTTAAATATAAAATTCAGCAAATATATGCTAATTTACACACACATAATTGTCATTTTTATGAAAAATGCACGTCTTCTTATAGTTAATTACATATCGCACACATAAATCAAGTTTTCATTAAAAATGGAAATCCTGCAATCGGACCCTGCCCAGGCCATCTCATAGTCAATCGACCTCCGTAGTCATTCAGCATCGGATGCAGAATGGGGGAGGGGCGCAGCGCACACCCGGCCGTTGTCGACGTTTTCACCTTGGAGCCGCCACCGCTAAGTCCGGTAGTTTCTCAGTTGTTATCAAGAGGCTGAGTGCACCCCGGTCCAGTTCTCCTACCAAGAACAAAAAAAGCCCACAGAACCAGGAGCGAAACCTGCGTCCCCAGCATGAGACTCTGTTGTTCTGACCAGCTTCGAGCTCTGGTAATTTCTCAACACAGCTACGGAGGTCGGCCGTTTTCATTGGAAGTAAAATTTTTAAATTATTAATCTTATGTAAGCGATTGTTAAAATAGTATAAATTTAAAAAATACGAAATACTTTTTTATCCTTATGTCTTTTATCCTTCACGGAAATGCTCGTGGAATATTCACACGTCTTTAAAAACTCGCCACAGCCGAGAATCTAACGAAGGACGCGCAGGTGGTATCCCAGCAATCCACCGAACCATGCCATCTATCGAGGAAACGACTTCGCCTTAGGGTAATAAGGACCCTTGAAACTTTTCAAATCGATTTTCTCGAAAATGTTTGAGAGTTGCACTGACCTGATGTGTAAGACTGATATTTGATTTCTGAACTTGAGCCACAAATAAATGAAATTTATTCTCATAATTAACAGCAGTTCGAACAAAGACAAGAGTTTCAAACGAAAGATAACAGAAACCCTCATTCAGAAACTTGTCTTCAAGACAGTGTGAGGCAACAACATGAAGAAAATGCAACAAATTTATGTAGTGTATGCCTTCTATGGAATTAGTAAAGCTTTCAGTGCAACACTAGGTTAAAATACTGCAAGAGATAAAATACACTACATACCATACAGTCATTGCCGAAGTAACTCGTCAGGTCACTAAATCGCAAATTGCCGTACTGGATGCTATTGAATACTTTCGAATTAATGTACGACCATGTGTTCACATGTTTTCGCGCCGATTTGAGCACAATGTGGAAAATTGTTACGCCGGGTAGCACTTTATTGCAACTGTCATAACCGCTTGGTATCTTCTACATTTATCGGCTTTTGATACTTGTGGTTTTATTTAGCATGCCTTTAGAATATTTTTTTTTAACCTGCATTAGTAGCTGCCGTACCATTTATCCCTGTATGACATGCTACTGCGACTTTATTCACTTGTGGGGGGTTTCGCGAAATCAGTTTCAAATGTAGATAGGGTTTAACATTTTTGTTTAGGATAACTGAAATTAAAATGCCCGACCACTCATCACGAGGATTCTCTTGCTTCTGTGGCAAATGGTGGAAGTCATTAGAGCATTTCAAATATTCCCAACTGTCCAACTGGGACTACTATTGCCCCCTACCCGGTGCCTTGGTATTTAGTTGTGCACACACACACACACACACACACACACACACACACATATATATATATATATATATATATATATATATATATATATATATATATATAAACCTGTTACGCTGTCGTAACAGGTGGAGAGGTGCTACTCCTACGTGGCACGTCCCCTAGTGGCGGATAGGGGGAGAGGGGAGGTTCCTCACTGGCTTGTCAGCGGACTTGAGCTTGAGCGAAATAAAACAGCTCTCGCGGACCAAACACAAACCCTCTGGATTAACACTCTAGTTGTATCTTGAGCAATCTTCGGAAAGCTCCACCACTCCAACCTTACAAATTTTATGGATTATGAGTGGAAAAGAAAACAAATTACCCCAAGGTGTAAAATCTCTCGACCTCTGCTCTTGTTTTATCGAAAAATCCTGAAAAACTCAAATTCAAGAAGAAATATAAGATAGGAAAACTGAACATTAACTCACTGATCAAAACAGGAAAACATCAGGAAGTGACTCAAGCACTTGACACGATAATATCCAAATTCTGACAGAAGAAAATCGCTATATTGATGAAAATTCTTTTGAAATTTACAGAATATATAAAGGAAAACCAGCAGAGTATATATTTGGAAAATTCCCTCTGTTAGGTACAGCCTTTATTGTTAGAAGAAATATAACGGAGTTGGTAACAAACTTCAGCTCTACGTACAACGGGCTCTCAACATTGATGATCAAATACAAAAGCAAAATGTATACGCTAGTGAATGCTCATGCTGCAACAAATATTCACAATAAAAAAAGATCGAAACAATGTACAGACTTTCTGGGAAGAACTAGAAGATACGATTCAGAAGATTCCAAAGGAAAATATCAACATTCTGCTCCGGGATTTTAATGCACAGCTTGGCAAGGAGAAGAAGTACAAAAACGTCATTGGAGAATACCCAGCGCATAGGAGGACAAACAACAATGGAATCTGCCAAATCTTCTAACTCAAAATTATGACTACACACTTCGTGAAACATCCCAAGAAGATTAAGACTAGGAAAGCACCATATCAACTCCTTGGAGAGTTCCAGATTGACACATAGCCATTTCTAGAAGAGAATTTGAGTCAATTCAAGTTTTAAGGTACAGAAATGAGCCAAAGTAGATACGGATCACAATCCTGTTAAGTCTAAAATTAAGTTCATCCCAGATTCAGGAAGAAATAATAATAAGCCTATGAGAAAGCATTTTGAAACCAGTAATATTGAGGCAGATACTCAAAATTATTTCAAAATACAATTCCAAGGTGAGACATGGGACGAAATGAAGTCTCAAATAATGAAAGCTGCTGAAGAATCTCTTCCAACCAAAACTAAACACATGAATATCTGGTGGAATGAAAATTGCAACAGAGCTTTGGTAAACAGAAAAAAGTTATGGCAGAAATTTAAATCGAATCCGACACAAAAGAACCAGGAAAGGTTCAGAAGAAGTTGAAAAATAGCCTCCTACACAATCACAAACGAAAAGAGACTGTATGAAAGACTAGCCCTCCAACAAATACAGGTGTACTTAAGTCAAAACAAATCCAGAGACTATTCCCGATCTTTCAAAATACACCTGAAAGGTTACGAACCACCCAGTTTAAATTTTCGTGACATATCAGGGAAATTAGGAACAAATTCCCAAGAAAACTGCAATATTTTAGCATACTATTTCGAAAACCTTCTCAACTGTAAAGCGCCTCCAGAGAATTCGGAATTCAAAACTCCAGAAAAAATCCCTGCAGAATCACATCCACCAAATCTTCTGGTGAAGATGGAATAACAGCTGAACTTTTGAAACAGTGAGGAAAAATTAGCACTACACCTCGGTACAATTATTTAGGCAATTTGGAGGACCGAGAAGATCCCAGAAGATTGGAGGACGGCACTTATACATTCACTTCACAAAAAGGGTGACAGATGAGTTGTGAACAATTACAGGGGGACTTCCTTTCTATCTGTTATGAACAAGGTCCTTTCCAAGATACCACTAAATAGGATTGAACCATTTCTCGATGCACAGTTAGGAGAATACCAAGGTAGATTTAGAAAAGGGAGGAGTTGCTCGGAACAAATTATTAACCTTAAAAACATAATCACAACACGTGCAGGTCAACCACATGTTACGACGCTTATTGATTTTGGAAAAGCGTACGACTCCATAGACAGAGAAAGCCTCATTATAACTCTGGAGGAATTTGGAATTAGCAGAAAAACCTGGGAGATAATAAAGCAAACACTGACTGACACCAAGTCTAAAGTCAAATTTCGAGACAAAATTTCTGAACCTTTTAAAATCCAAACGGGGTTGAGACAATTCTATTCAACATCACTTTGGAAAAGATTCTGAGGCAGACACTGGAGGAATACACACAACAAAAAGTAAAGGGAATTTCTTTTGGAGGATCAGTTAAAGGCCCTATGATACATGCACTAGGATTTGCAGGTGATATTGCTTCCCTATCCACAAATATAGCAGATGCAATTAAACAAATAGAAATCTTAGCAAAACGTGCAGCTAAATTTGGTTTATAGATATCACAAGAAAAAAGTAAATTCATGTCTAACAAATATAAGGAAATCAAAGAACTGCACACAACTATTGGATGTATCGAAAGGGTCAAACACTTGGGAGAAACAATAACGGATACTGGCATAGAAAAAGAAGCTGTTAAATTTCGAGTAGCTAAACTTAGGAGGGCACACATTTTAACACAGAAGCTGTACAACAAAATCTGCCTGTTTCGAAACGCAAAGTTCCTACACTACAATGCAGTGATGAGAACAGAAGTTCAATATGCAGCAGAAACACTCTCCCTCAAGAACAAAGGACTAATAGATAAGCTCATGAACAAGGAAAGAGTAATTATGAGGAAGATTCTTGGTGGACACAAAAATATTGGTAAAAATGGGTAAAGATGAGCAATTAGAAGATCTGACAACTTATTAAACCAGTCACAACGAAACGAGAAAGAGAAGGGTCATGTTATTTGGTCATCTGGTGAGAATGGATTATGGCAGATTAACGAAGAAAATCTTCAGTTTAATTCTACAGAGGAAAACACCCAACTCTTGGTTGCAAGGAATAAAGAAAGACCTCGGTGAACTTGGACTTACAGAAATGGATGCAATGGATAGGGACAAGTACAGAATTGCAATAACTGAATTCGAGGTTTTTCAAGAGGCTCCAAAACCAAAGACCAACAGGAAACTAACAACTGAACCTCTGGCAAAAATGGCAGCAGGCAGAAGAGCAGCCCGAGAGAAGAGAAAGAAAAAAGTGAACATGAAATAGAATTTTTAACCTGGTCTTTAGTTGGCCAATTCGAGTAAATAAATAAATATACATAGTTTTTGCTTCACTCCTTTGGAAACTGAGGGATGAATCTGTAATTGTGTTTGGAAGCTGCTCAACCCTGCACGCCACTATGGGAACATATTGTCCTATATTAAATCGCGATGTCTGTGCAGAATTCAGTAAGGTAAGGAATGGGGAGGTTTCGCGCAGAATCGGAGAGGAAAGAAATATGTGGAAAACACTGACAAGGAGAAGGGACAGGATGATAGGACATCTGTTAAAACATGAGGGAATGTCTTCCGTGGTACTAGAAGGAGCTGTAGTGGGCAAAACTGTAGAGGAAGACAGAGACTGGAATACATCCAGCAAATAATTGAGGACGTAGGTTGCAAGTGCTACTCTGAGACGAAGAGGTTGGCACAGGAGAGGAATTCGTGGCGGGCCGCATCAAACCAGTCAGAAGACTGATGACCAAAAGAAAAGTTGCGATTTAAGGTCCCGAGGAGTTACTGGAGAACGAGTGTTATGGTACGTTATGTGTATTTTATTCTGTGTAGTTTTTAACCAATTCACCGTTTTCTCATTATTTCTTATTGTCCATTATCAGAAGCTTCGAAGGTGACTGTGTGGTGCGGTTGAAACCTGTCTCATTATGTAAAGACAGGTGTATCAATCTAAACATTCTAGACCCCCCTTAGATTACCTACATCAGCTGCGGTTGTGACGGCGTGTACCTACTGAAACCGTTGATATCTACCGTCCTATCCGCGTTGTAGATGTTAAGATAGATGAATTCGGCCGCAATCAGTCATTACAATGAAAAATACGTAATGTTTTATATGCTTCTTTCAAAAAACTGTAAAACAAGAACACTGCTTTGCCTTAGTGACAAGAGGCTGTGTTTCTATAAATAGTAATTATCTGAACATCTCGTGCTTCGTTTTTTTCCCCTCGGAGAATATGGCACGTGGTGTGTCAACGTATCGAGTGGAGAGAAGCAAAAGCGCCAGCCGCGACTCTGAGTTATTGCTGGGCCGTCCCAAGAGCAACGGCAAGCACTGACGACCAGATTTTATTGCGCTCGCTCGCTTTCTCTGCGCTAGCAGCTGAATAGCCCCTCAGTAACAGTGCTACGTCACCTCCCTACCCAAATCAGACTCAGTTTTATAATATACGTCTGTTCGTGTTACCAAATGTGGATATGTCCAAAATGCAGTTTTTCATTTCGCGAATCTGTATGACTGGCAATATGTGTGTGCACACCCGTCCAGATATTAGAGCGAAATGTGTGGCCATCGTAAAAAAAAAAAAAAAAAAAAAAAAGAATTACGCGAAAGCGGAAATTAAAAACTGATATTTGCGGCATATAAATTCATTCCAAATTAATAGAATCCTGCTGATGCTGTATAGCGATGCCAATTTCAAATATTTCTTTACCTCCGTTCAATTAAAATGATTCAGAAAATGAATTTTATTATACTAATTTGTCGTTAGTAATGTATTGTCACTTTCATAATATCTTATTTATGGCGTACATTCTTAACAGGAGCAGATTCTATCTTTAGGACTGATTTTAGCCTTTTATTCCCATTGTTCGAACGCCTTATTGATGTAACTCGCGCAAGGCTCGGCAATCTCTCCTGGAGGCTACTTGGAAGAATGTATTTCTAGGGTAATTATGACGAGTTATATATTTTACATCACATTTTTCAACGACCTTTGTAAACGGCCGTAATATGCCGAGAGTGCCAATAAATCTAAACATTTCAGTTGACACAAATTTTTTATTAAACTGTAATAAAATCAGAGGGTAAAATTTAAGACTATTACTTTTAGTTCCAGTCTCAGATCAAGACCTTTAATAGTCCACTCTTTTCAGCCATCCCTTAAGATAAGAGACATTACAATTGTTTTTCTTGGAAAATCTAATGCAGAAATAAACATAAATATATTTATCATTCTTTATTGATTTTCGAATAACGTTTCTCTGACTTTTTAAAGAAATTCAACCCTCATTAGACACCCCCCTTCCCCCCTCCCCAAAGGAGTTAAAGATGTTTGTCCAGAATGGGGTGTCAATGACGGAAGCCCAGAATTCTTCTAATATCATTTAAAATGAACAGAAACTAACATTGTTCTGAATCTATAGGATATTTCACGCGGAATGATAGCACAGTGTATGAAAAATTAAGAAGATAGTAAAATGTCAGACGTGTTAAGCAAAGATGTAGTTTTTTGTGTGTTTTTGGTCATCTTACTATCTACATGTTGTAGTAAAATAACGCGACCAACGACATACGACAAAACTACATCTTTGTTCCAAGTGTCTGACATTTCGTTATATTTTTCAAATTTCAGAAAGCTGTGCTATTAATTCAATCTCCTATACATTATTTATTTCATATAAGAGTTTCAGAATGCAGGGCGTCCGCCATGGACACGCCTCAGTTTGGGCAAAGCAGCTCTAACTCCTGGGACGAGGGGGCTTAAGGCAATCCCCATACAAAAACGGAAAACTTTGTCCGGGGACCAATAAATAATTTGCCAAAAGATTTATTTTTGACTACTCCGTCAGTTTTTCCAAGCAAAATAGTAAATCAGCTTATTTTATACACTGGCTGAGGAGAATGTATCCTTAAATTCGTTAAAATTTACTTGTGCAGAGGAAGAGCATTAAGAGTTTATAGTAATGAAACTATAAATAGCACATCATGACATTAATTTCGCCACTCAGGAAAGGGACGAGAATTAAATGACTAGTTTAGTGGCACAGTTTTTAAGCCCATTCATATACATGTCTTTAACTAACTTGTATAAAGTATAGAAAAAGTAGAGGAATGCTGAATGTTAAGTAAGGGGAAAATTATTAAAAGAAGTGTGACGGGATGAATGCGAACCCCCTGGTATTTTGCCCGTGTAACATATTTCTTTCCAATAAAAGTACGTAAAAAAGGATTATTAAAACACAGTATACCTACAGCTTTAAAATTAGTTAAAAGAGAGGTATGTAAAGATCCTATAGAAATAAAACAGCGTAGTTTTGAATTTGTGAAGGAAAGTTTCAAGCAGTCAAATGGTGCTGCAAATATTGGCACAGACATGACGTCCAGCACAGGGTTCATCACTTTCAATTACATTTTCAACATTCTTATTATTATCTTTCTTAATACTATCACATATTACCGTATATTATCATACATTTCTTAATATTATCATCGATCATTTCCTTAATAATCATGTGGATGAAATGTTTTATGTAGCCTGTAATAACTCATTTATCATGCTGATATATTAGTAAATATTCGCGACGCAACAGAAGCACATTCTCTCTCACAGATGAAGGTGACAGACAGATAACCAGTTTCCATTACACGAAATTCGTTTATTCTACGAAAAAAATTGTTGTCACTTGAGCACTATACGTTAGCGCTATGTTTTGAAACATTCTTTTGTATTGTATATTAGGTATTTTTTGTATTTTTTGTAATCTCTCTTATTTTCTTTAATAGTAAGTCGGGTTTCTCTATGAACGTATTTCGAGATGGTAGTGTTATAGCTCTGTTTTATCCCTTCACATAAATTTAAGTAATTTCAACAAAATTTTAATTAATTTTCAGTCACCCTGTAATGTAGCGTGTTGTGATGTCCATAACATTTTTTTTTTTTCAATTCTCGTTGTCCTTCTGATACCCATACCACTTTTGTTTTATTTTTGTATATATGTTTCTATCTGTATCTATGTTTAGTTTAATTACACAGAAAAGAACAAACCTGAAGTGGAAATAGCCCTGCGGTTATGACTGCAGTAGTCCATAACCGACAGTCTAGTGCAGCACAGCCATCAGTATAGCTGGCTCCAGCTGTTGTAGCAAGAAGCGTATTCTGTATCTGAATGAGCAAATGCGCTCCGAAACTGAGAAGAGATGTATGCTACATCTACAATCCTATTCTAGATCAAGACCGTTTTTCACATACAGAATCTGGACACCAGGATCTGCGCTGACATTGCGCAAGAGTGGAGCCTAACTCTCCGTTCAGCCATTCTCATTTCCGTGTTCTTCACTGAGTTTAAATGGCTCTAAGCACTATGGGACTTAACATCTGATGTCCTCAGTCCCCTAGACTTAGGACTACCTAAACCTAACTAACCTAATGATATCACACACATCCATGCCCGAGGCAGGATTCGAACCAGCGACCGTAGCAGCAGCGCGGTTCCGGACTGAAGTGTCATTTAGTTTACCGATAACCGATTCCTTTCCCAATGTTGTCGATCTCTAATGATCCCAGAGTCGTCCTCCTCCTCCTCCTTGCCTACCGAGGCACGTCTTTGATACAAATTTTTTGAGAGTTGAGAAGTAGATAAAATAGAAATTATTGCTGTCACACAAATATAGGATCATAATTTTTACCAATTGGCATTATTTCCAATCCACATATAATCTCAATCGCTATATATACAGGCATACATTATTAGCAATCACCATATGGTGCACGGCAGAGGATACAACGAACTACTGCTAGCCATTCCCTTTGCTGTTCCACTCCCAAATGGACTGAAGAGAAAACGCCTGTCTGTATGCTTCCGTGCGAATCCTGATTTCTTTCATCTTGTCTTTGCGAACCTCACTTGACGTGTATGTTGATGCTAGTAGGATAGACCCGCAGTCTGTGTCAAATGCCGTTACTCTTAAGATCCTCAACAGCGTTGAGTGAAAAGAACGTCATCTCCATGTACTATATTCACAGTTGCGAATATGGGCAACCACCACCTGTATAAAGGAATGACGGCAATAAAAATTTGAGCCAAACCGAGAGTCGAACCCGGATATCTCACTTATCGCGAGCTGTCGCTCTACATTTAAGTTATACGAGCACGACTCAGCTCCAGATCCAAACTTCCATACGTAGTCAAGCAGGTGTCAACAACTTCTACTCGTACATCCATTATGTATATTCCAGTACACGGGAGACATTTTAGTTGAAAGTCGCTTCCTCGGTGTCTGCAGTAAATACAACGATGCAGTTCCTGTGTTGTTCAGATATGTAATACGAAGTTCCTTCTCACATACATGTATGTCAGAAATAACGGGCACCGCGGCGGCTAGAGCCATTGTGAAATACATGAAATGTATTTGGAGTTGCGAATATGGACAACCATCAACTGTGTGATGGACAACCATCAGCTGTATAATAGAATGACCGGGACTCGAACATGGATTTCCTACTTATCGCGAGAGGTCCCCTTACCATTAGGCTATTTGAGTACGACTTACGGCCGGACCCAAACTTCCATACGTCGTCAACGATAGATCAGCAACCTGCACTCATACATTCATTACGTGTATTCTCGTATAAGCGACACTTTCAACTGAAAGTTGCTTGTCCGGTGTCGACGGATAAATATGATACTGCAGTGCCTGTGTTATTCAGAATGGATGCATATCTGAAGAATGTTTTCATTGTATTTCAGAACAAAACAGGGACTACAATATCCTATTTTTCCGCTGACACCTGTGCAGATACAAACATAATGAATGTACGAAAACAGGTTGTTGACACGTGTTTGACGACTCATGGATGTTTGGGTATGACAGTAAGTGCTGATAGCAGAGCCAAATGCTATGGCGACCGCTCGCGGTAAGCGGGAAATCTGGGCTCCAGTCCTAGTCCGGCGCTTTAGTCATTTCATTATACGGCTGACAGTTGTCCATTTTGTAACTACGAGTACATTTAACGCACATCATAACGGCCGAAGCCGTCGCAGTGCCTGTTCCTTTGTGTATGCACGTATACCAGAAAGTCCGCAGCTCGTGGTCGTGCGGTAGCGTTCTCGCTTCCCACGCCCGGGTTCCCTGGATAGATTCCCGGCGGGGTCAGGGATTTTCTCTGCCTCGTGATGACTAGGTGTTGTGTTATGTTCTTAGGTTAGTTAGGTTTAAGTAGTTCTAAGTTCTAGGTGACTGATGACCATAGATGTTAAGGCCCATAGTGCTCAGAGCCATTTGAACCATTTTTGTATACCAGAAGGAAATTCGTATCGTATTTCTGATCAATATCACATGAACTTCACGAAGCATTTCCGTGACATTCGCATGTTGTCGGAAAGGTAATAAACTTGGCAGCACGCCTATGAATTGTTTCGATGTGTCCCTTTAGTCCAACCCGGTGGTGATCTCAAACACTTGAGCAGTACTGTAGAATAGGCGGCACAGATGTTCTATATGCTGTCTTCTTTACAGATGATCTATACGGCATTAGAACTCTCCCATTAACCGTAAGTCGACCATTCGTCTTCACTACAACCCACCTTACGTTCTCATTTAATTTCAAGTCTCTTTGCAACGTTACACCTGGATATTTAATCGATGTGACTCTGTTGTTCAGCACACCATAACTACTGTATTCGAGTATTATTGAATTATTTTTGCTATTTTCATATATTAATTTACGTTTTCTACAGTTAGAGTAAGCTTTCATTTACTACACCAACTGGATATTCTGCCCAAGTTATCCTTCATCCCCCTACAGTCGCTTAGAAACGGCACCACTCCCTACACTACACTACAGTGCAGTCAGCAAACAGTGGGAGATCGCTGCTCATCCTATCCGTCATATCGTTTATATATACCCTGGGCACACCTGATGATATCTTTCTTCCCGATGAACGTTCTCCGTCCACGACAACGTACTGCATTGTGTTTCTTAAAAAGTCCTCGAGCCACTGACTTATCTGTGAACCTGTTCGGAACGCTTGAAAGTTTTTTTACAGTCTGCATTGCGGCGCTGTGTTAAACACTTTCCTGATGTCCAATAAAAAGAAATCTCCCTGTGGTCCTTCTCCCATGGTTCGCAGGATAACTTGCGACAAGAGGGCAAGCTGACTTTCCGACGAACTACGCTTAATAAATCTGTGTTTATCTGTGGATAGAAGCCTTGCTGTATCAAGAAAATGTATTACATTACTAATAATATTCTCAATAGTTCTATAGCAAATTGCTACTGCTCCATTTATTACTGTTTTACTTTCATATTCCTGTTTTCTTGGATTATATCGGTAGATAGCTGCGAAACAGACGCAATCGTCGTTAAAGTGTAGCTTTCGAATATCAGTAATACAAGATATTTTTAACGGAGAAATTTTGGAGTGAAAGACAAGCGGCAAATACGTCGAGTGCCGTCCTTGATCCAATTGAGTGTTAATGTTCCGCATTACTGTCTAAACTGTTGGCACGGCTCTGCCAGGGAAGACCTTAAGACATTCCACGAATATAGACATTCGTGAGAGGAGTCCAATTAATTTCTTTTGGATGACTGTATAATTACACAAAATCGAAATAAACAAATATCGTTTATGCTATCGTTATACACAGGCTCAATGACGATTAGTGCATGTGAAGAGTCGTTGCTGCTTTACGTGTGCTGCTTGTCACACGGTGGTAGCAGCTTAGCATCCAACATTTGGAGGAGGGAGGGACTGATTAATTTCATGTACTTATTGCTGTAAATGAATGGTTTCAAATTATATTTGCTTTCGTTAAGGAATTCGGTGGTAGCTACCGGCGAGCGTTATTTAGCAGAAACAAAAACACAAGGTATTCTTGATCGCGATTGTGTTCTCTAGGTTCATTTGTTGTCGTCATTCGACGCTATAGCGCTGTATGCAGAATCACGTTTAGTCCCACAGAATCTGTGGAAAAACAAACAAAACTGTACACTGATCAACCATCAAGCCAGCTATGTGCATTGTAATCTTGCCTGCGACATCTAAAACATTCATTACATGTAAATAATAGATGAACTATTTGACAGTAATGATGGGTAACAAGTGAAACCAGTAGCGACAATGAAGCACATCTAGACAGCTGTATGTCACACACGTTGAAGAACACACAGCAGCTGTTGGCAATGACCTTCAAAAGCTGTTTAGTATACGATGTGTCTCCCCCTAATGACAGTAAAAGCTGCTTTCATGTCCATCCTGCACTAATGTCAGCTCCTTCCAGATGTGCAACATTCTAAGCGCTTACTAACATATTTGTCTTAAATCGTCGCTGTCTTTATACCCTCAGTGTATCATAACTTCTCGCTGATACTTTAATTTGACGTCTTTGCGACTGCCTCCCTAAGACAGTGATAAATTAATACGGCCGATTACACAGAATACACGTTCAGCCATCCAGGCGTTGTCAAACAATTAAAATCATTATCTGGCTATAAAGGTGACAAGTGTTCTAACTTTGCAGAAGAAATCGTGTTCTGTTGCAGACATAGGCGGACTTATATCCAGTGCCTATCGTTCTTTTCGACTGCTTACTGAACTTTGGAAGTTTGTTCAAGAATATTCTTCGAAGTTGACATAATTTACAAAGTTATTAAATTACGTCATTTTTTATTATTTATGCTGGAGTTTTACTACAGAAGTCTGTTTTTCTGAGAGATCAGTTGAGGCCGTGACATTGGACATAGGTTCAGAAGTCAGCGTATTGTAATAAACGCAAAGAGTTTTCCTTAAAAATTATAGTCATGTAACACAAAGATGACGTCAATAGTTCGTTAAGAAACGTGGCCGTTTACGCTCGCAACTTGTCAGTGCCCAGCATCTGACATTACTGAAAGCTAAAATGCACCGACTTATAATGTGAACCAAGTCTAGTTCCGAATTTTAATAGGAGGCTGTTCTGTAAAATGTGCATATCCAAGAACGTAATTAGAAGGTTTTGTCGCTTTTCAGCTTGCAAAGAGGAATTCCCACAACGTTAAGAAACGAAAAAAAAAATTGAAACTGGTAAATCGTATATGATGCGTCTAAGACAATGCACACAGGAATGCAGAGCTGTGTTCGTGTGTTTATCCATGTATGTGGAGGGGAGGCAGGTTATATACTCGTGTATATGCAGGGTGTTCCTCTAACGCCGGCTAGGCCCATTATCTTTCATATTTCGACATATATTTGCAACTTCGTTTTGACCCAAAAAAATTCTACTCGTCACGTCTTTCTATGCAAGCACCAACAACGACTGAAAGCGTCGGTTTGTTTCCATTTGCAAACAAAATTATTTTTCTTAAAGCTGCATTTCATGCACCCATTTGACAGAGCAGTCCCAAATTAATCTAGTGCAAATATTAGTTTTGTCGATATGCTTTAATAGGGAGAGGAAAACAAGAAGAATAATCAGTACTACAGCAGTGACAGCTCTGTCCTGGTCCGTGCTGACTGCTACCTTCAGGCAGCTTTGCTGCACTGCCGCTGCTGGAGTGTTGGTTATTATTCTCGTTTGAACGTCGGTTAATACACGCCAATTAAACAAATATCGCAGTACACCAATTTGGGATCGGTTTACCGAATGGACACATAGAATTCCACATTAAAAATAATTGTTTGAACCAGGTTCCAGCGACGCTGTGCATGTCATGAAAGACGTGATGAGTGGCATACCTTTTGGCAGAAACGAAACTGCAGAAATCTGCCGAAACACCAGAGACAACGCGCCGACACACACACACACACACACACACACACACACACACACACACACACACACACACATACTAGCGCGCGCGTTAGTTGGATCCTTCTTGTCCTTGGGGTGGATCTATCTTGTCAAAGTATTGTGAGTTTTTAGAACACACTGTATGAAGATCTAATTAATTATAGTTATTTGACGTAAGCTACAGTATGGAAGTATACATTGAATGGACTTACAACAAACTTAATAGTAATGCGACATAGAACTTCCAATACGCTAGTTTTGAAAAGATATGGGCGTAGGAGGAATATAAAGTCTGGAGTTGGCTCGTTTTTTAAAGAGTCTTACATCCTACAATGAGAAAATCTGCAAATGTTTTGTTATCTTTCAGTTTTGTTAACGGTTGCCATGTACACTATTCATCTGTCAGTACAATAAGAAAGCGTGAAAATTTTTACATTAGTGTATAACAACCACGTGGTGTAGGATTAAGAAAAAAGGTAAATAGAGCACATAAGTGTGTGACTATGATTTGATACAAGCACATTCCTATAGACCAACTCCATATAATTTCTGTGTTGCATAGAGCTTACCTTCTACAGAAAGATATTTCAATCATTACAGCGTACAACTCTCTCTCTCTATTTCGTCGCATTACTGTATGATATTAGTGTTTCATTGTACATAAAAAATATATTACTTTCAATTACATATGGTTCCTTAGTAGTATGAAGTAGAGTTTCTGCTCACCATTTAAGCTGAAAATTTGTCCGAATTATGAAAATGAGTCACCACTTTCGAATTAATATGATGCTGTGATAAAGATGCAAAATGTTAGCACATTGTGTTGCATGGCAATAAAATATTCCGCAGTATTCAATAAATTACATGTATTTCATACGTTGACCTATATTAGCAATATGCTTTCTGAACCTTGTTTTTCGGTTTTATTCTATCACTCTTTTTCTGTCTTTTATTTTTATCTCATCGCACAAAAATTTTAAACCAAGCATCTTTGGGTGTCTTGTCACACAAACAATAGCTCTGAAATCTTATTTAAATATGAATTAGCCAATGTAAGATAACTTAATTTTGGCACATCATTACTAGGAGACATGTCGTGGAAACAAATTACATTGACACTGTGAGCTTCAAAGAGAGAACATAGTCCGTCACTGCATAACATATGCAATGCTAGCACCGGAATTAAAAATCCGTACCACAACATCAGAGCAATTGACTCTAAATTGTCACAGTGAAATGAACTGAATAAGAAATACCCTATATTCTTCGAACATGTACAGTAAACGTGGTACTTTCCAATTAGGAGGATTCATGGTAAACAGCAACAGACGGATTAGTACTCACCGGCTTGCAAAGCAGGTAGGCAGTGAGGGCGTTTCCCCAGTCGGCGATGGACGATTCCAACTACACGACGAAGAGGTCCATGCTCATAACTGTCTTCTTATCTTCGTGCTGTAGTAGGAAGAATGTCTGGATTACATTTTTGCAGGTCTGGCTGAAGACACTTCATATAAAACCGATGGAATTATTGAATGTATTACGTTGGGGTATTTATATGGAACAGCAAGGTTTCCTCCAAGATTGAAAATTAAAGCGCTTCGCAACACTGTTGGTGACGCTTCTTAATATTTTTTCCTCAAAGAGTGGTCTGTCTCTTTTATATTCGTAAGTAAAATAAACGGAGCACATTTCAATATACTTGAGTCCTTACATATTTCGTGACACAAGGTGATTCGGTATACGAGTCAAACCATTCTGCCTCAACAGTCGTCAGTATTATATAGAATAGTGGAGCTTAATCCGTATCAGTTCCAAAAAGATAACACATATGTTGTGGATAAGTGGACACGATCACAGGTAGTCACTGGTTAGCAGTCAATCATATTAGAAGTAAAATCACAAGAGTTTAATAAACCCCTTCATGTCAAATGTCTGTGTAAATCACATTCCTTCCACGTAAGTCTGAATTCGACTTGTGCACAAATTAGTTACTTACTATTTAGGCACAGTGACAGAATGAAACGAACTGACTTTCCCTATGTGTCAGGCAACATGCGCTACGCGTGTTGCGGGCTGGTCGCCATCGCAGCTCGCAGGCGTAGTGGGTCGCTTCCCGTGCGCGTTTCTACGAGACGACCTCTTCGCAGCTGATCGCCAGCCTCGTCGCCGCGTCCTCTGTCGGAGTCGTCGTCCCCGCGGTGCTACGGCGTCTGCTGGCTGGCGGCGAGTTCTGCGACGCGCAGCGTGCGGCGCGCGTTATATGCAAGCAGCCGGCGGGCGGCCCGCGCGCGCGCACTGCTTCGGCTCTACGATGGAGGGGGGGGAGGCGGAAGGACGCAAGGTGAAGCGATGTGGCGCGGCTGTCAGCAGGTGGCTGGCAATTACTACCTGCCGCCGCTGTCCTCGTACGGGACTGAGGCGGCATACAATGCGCTGTAGGTCGCGAGTCCTGAAGGAGTGAACATAATAGGTACCAATCTAGGGACCGCGCTGATTAAGGAAATGCGTGCGTATTTACGAGGAGCGCGCTTCGAACATTCTTTGAATAATACAGATTAATGCTGTTGCTGGTTTTCGTTAACGCAATTGTAGTCCCCATCCATGACCAATTTAACTGCTTTGTTGTCCTTGAGACCTTACAGGCAAATCTTTCCCATTTTCTACTTGACTTACTAACATAAAATCTGATGAACTAAAGAGAGGTGCAATAGCAGAATGAGCATACACATATGGAATGAATACGCAGCCCAATGTTCGACTTCTAAAGTCAGACGTTGTGAATCTAGCAATGATAGACAATCATACATATTTGTCCTACCAAAATGGCTCTGAGCACTATGGGACTTAACATCTGAGGTCATCAGTCCCCTAGAACTTAGAACTACTGAAACCTAACTAACCCCTGGTCTCGATTCCCGGCGGGGTCAGGGATTTTCTCTGCCTCGTGATGACTGGGTGTTGTGTGCTGTCCTTAGGTTAGTTAGGTTTAAATTGTTCTACGTTCTAGGGGACTGATGACCATAGATGTTAAGTCTCATAGTGCTCAGAGCCATTTGAACCATTTGAACCTAACTAACCTAAGGACATCACACACATCCATGCCCGAGGCAGGATTCGAATCTGCGACCGTAGCCATCGCGCGGTTCCAGACTGAACCGCCTAGAACCGGTCGGCCACCCAGGCCGGCATTTGTCCTACCACTGGAATGTTCTGGAGTCAAATTAGACGAAGCTGAGGAATTTGATTGAGAAAGGAGACAAAAGGAGACACTAAATCTTGTAGGTGAGTTTTTCTATTTGGGCAGCAGGATAAATGTTGATGGTCGAAGACGAGTGAATAAAGTGCATATTTCCAACAGAAGAGCACAGAAGAACTTGCAAAAAGGAGATAATAATTGGCAAACAACGTTAGTTTAAGTGTAGAGCTCACTTCTCAAGGTGTTTGTTTGGGGAGTGAACTTCTATGGATGTGAGACATTGACGATGAATAGCTCAGAGAAGAAGTGAGTAGGGGCTTACGACATGTGGGCTGCCGAAGAATGCTGAAGGTTTCATGGGAGGTCGAATTACTATACAGAGGTACTGAATCGAACTGGGGCAAAAATTAATTTATGACATAACCTATCTAAACGGTTGATAGGATACATGCTGTAGCATCAAGGACTCGTCACTTTGGTAATGTTGGAAGTTTTAGAGGTAGAATTTGTAAGTGCATAACAGGGTTCGGTTACACTAGGCACGTTTCATCGATATAGGCTGAAGTACACTGTAGCAGGTATGCAAAATTAAGAATAGATTAGCTAGGACAAATCCATTATATCAGAGAAATGACCTCAACAACAACGTCGTTTTATGTCAATGAACTATGATGAACATTTTGTGAATAGGTACATTTCATATCTAAATTTGCAAAAACACAAGAGCACACAGATAATTCACTCTCCCATTGGGAGAGAGAGAGAGAGAGAAACGAGCGTACAAGATGGAACGACTAATGCTATTCGCCTGCTTATTGAAAAACACCTCGAGAATTCAAGGCACATTCACGTTGCCTTCTACGTTCTCGAAAATGCAGATGATCCATCTTGCCACAGATCTAAATGACTTGGATATCATCGGAATTAATGGTGTTGACCTTCCCACAACAACGACGTAAGTGCCTAGGACAGACAATAGCTGCTGACGGTTTTCTCGGATAAGAAATCTCTAACCTACCGTGCAGCACATAGTTCATATGGCGTTCTGTCACTGGTATACTCCGTGCGCGGCAGATTCCAAACAGACTCAAGTCGAAAGTATACCGATCTGCATTCCATTAAGTTTCACTGCATGGCCTTCAGCAAAAGAAGTGGACAACGATTTGCTGCCGTGGAAACAAACATTCTGAGGTTAACAATTGGATTAATACTCCACGGTACGTCACAAATGATGGAGTCACCCCAGTAGTAGACAAGGTTGGAGAAAGCCTTCAACGATGGTATGGGCATGTTCTTAGAGCAGAGGCCACAGCAGTTGTCAAGATTGACTTTAATTTGAGCTTAAATAGTAAATGGTAGGAAGCACGGCCAAGGCAGTGCTGGAATCTCAAGATTCAGGCCTGCACCCTGGTCAGGCACAGCTCGGCTAAAATGGCGACAGAGATCGAAACGAGCGGAAGCTTCCAACACGCATGATAAATGCGAAGGAAGAAGGAGGCAGCAAAATAGATTTGTCCACAAGCACTGAGGACACAAAACACTGTAACCTTATGCTTAGTACCGCGTTGGTCCTTGTTTCGGAACGCTAAACAGCTGTGATTCTGCCAGGCATAAATGTAAGTCCTTGGTCGTTTCTCGAAGGTGTGTGACACCACATGTCTATGCCCAGGTCACGTAATTCTCGTAAATTTTGTGACTATGGTTTTGGTGGGGAGTTATCCGTAAGCGTCCCAGCAAAACATTGAGTTCAGAGCAGGCGAACGTTTGTGGTAAAAACATCAACGTGAGTAGACTATCATTCTCCTGAAACCACCACAGCACTTCCAGCCACGTGACCAGGTCTCCTGTTGGAAGATCCCTCTCACTCCGGGAGGACATCAAGAACGAAGAGGTGCAGGTCTTTTGCAAAAATGTGCACATGATCTACGGTTGTCATGGTGCCTTTGATTACAACCCCTAGTCCCATGAAAGGTTAGGTGAATGTCCGCCACGTCATGATACTACTTCTAACGGCCTGTGTCCTCTACGGTATATGTTTCGACTAGCCTTCCGTCTGGATGATTGCAAATCTGAAAAACGTCTGGTGGAACAAGTACCGTGAAATATCCGACCACACGAAATATTTCCATTGTCCCATGCACCAAACTTTATGATTTCATGCGCACTGCAAGCATAACTGACGAGTATATGGTTCAACATGGGAAACGTAGGACTTGTTCAACAACGTGCGCACAATAACCTCATAACTAGTTTGAAAAAAACAAAAATCAGTCAAACAAATAGGTGTACTGGTTATTCAACATTAAATATCTACTTCTCATACCAAGAAGTAACAGAAGAATCCATAAATAAGTTTTAGGATTACTATTGGCGTGCAATCGCGTATCTGAAACTTCACTGTGGTTTTCGGATGCAGGTTTTTCCGTAACTGAGATAGACGAACGCTAAAAGTGTTCAGATCTTTAGATTTTCTTCTATTATATTTACTCTGCGTTTTTGTAATGTGGAACTGCTTAAATTAACTAGCACGAAGTGCAGTATATTCTTAGGTGTGTGAACTAGGTATCATGTATAGTAGACATAAGAGTAGTCTTCAAGAGCCTAGTCGTCTGATGGCTAAGGAGTTAAGTATACTATCTTTGATCAAATACCTTCTCTTTTCTTTACTTTGCGTGAATGAAATTAGTGTCTGTCGCTATTGTAGCAGCAGAAAGGTGTTGTGATTTCAACTGTAATAACGGTACGTATGTGTTTGTTTCTTGAAAACGCGTATTCTCTATTTATTTATTTTCTTCTCGTTCAGTAGAGTTCATGCTTTAGAAATCCCACCTGAAAAGAAAACAAAAAAAAACAGTATTGTATCCTGATATTTTTAATGGAAAGAAACAACGTTTAAATAGAATCTATGCATACTGATGTTTTGCTGGTGTTTCTAAAGAACATATTTTGTATTTCTCTGGAGTTCCTTACGTAAGAAGACGTTTCTCATACTTTGATGTTAAGAAGAGGAAGTCATAAACCTTACGTAAAAGCCACCAAGGAAAAGCGTAATTAAAAAATTTAAGCGGCATTTGCATACGTCAATATGACCTATGACGTCCGCTCTACAATATCAGGCATGCTCGCTGCGCATTAAAAGCATAAGATTTCACTCCTGATATGGCTTCCAACAAGTGATCGGGGCTACTGCTTAGGCGGTATAGTCACTACTGCTATCTGTCTTCAATATTCACTTTTGTTTACCGAATGGAACATATAACTGCGTCGAGTTCTGCGGCCAGAGTCAACTGACGTAAAATATGTCTGATTATCGTACCGCCCCATAATGTAAAAAACTGTGCTGGAGTAACCAACGTTTAGCAACGGTTACAGTGGCCTTCTTATAGTTCTACTGGTATGCTTAGTTATGTGGAGTCGTTTATATTTTTTCATTGTTGCTCACTATCCGTAGCTCATGGTTAGTGGCTAGCGTTGCTACCTCTGGATCACGAGGTCCCGGGTTGGAATCCGAGCACGGTTGGAGATTTTCTCTGCGCGGGGACTGGGTGTTTGTGTTGTCCTCATCATTCCATCATCATTCATGAAATTGGCTGGATTGGACTGTGTACAGATTGGGAAAGTGTACGGGCGCTGATGACCGCGCAGTTGAGCGCCCCAAAAATCAATCATCATCATTGTTGCTCACTGCGAATTACGTTATGTCACAGTTTTTAAAGATCGTGGTTTTGTTGGTATCTCGAGGTGGAAGGGATTCTGCTGTTGTTTGTTGCTTCTTGCAATGTTTGATATGACTGGCCTTCATCGGATAATGAGGCATACGCTGCTGTTTTCCTCACTCGCCGAGCAGCGTTCGCGTATTGTTGGTGAGGCCTGTTTGAGGGCTGGCAACCACCATGGAGGATGTGTGACAAGGAACCCCTTGAGTGTGAGGTCGTAATTTGAACCTTAAATAAGGCTCATTTGAAAGTGTTGTTTTAACAATTATGACATGAAACTCATTAGCTACTCTTGCCTCACCGTGTGCAGCAGCAGAGCGACATAGAATGAACTTCCGGGATTGATATAACTCAACATGATATGGGATGTATGTATTACTACTTCACGAAATGTACATCGTCGACATTCAAGAAATGCTCAAAACAAATCAATAACTTGGATTATGAATACCAAATGAAAAATGACGTGTTACGGCTATCACAAAGGTACGCACCATCAAGGCCCAAGGCGAACTCCTTACGAGTTACAAACTGTGGAAGATGTTCAGTTAGGTGATCGCACTTATAGAATCATATTGGTCTAAAGGGGAGATGAGTACTGAGGCAATGTGATGGCATGAACCGAATGTGAATGCGAAAGTATGCCGTGGAGCTTACAGTGAAAGGGCAATTCTTTAAGACGCTAATACATTTTACAGGCACGGAAAAATAAGCAAACAGAGGCTGAATTTGTCCAGTGGTTCCAGGTGCTATGAATTCCAACGTTACACACTTTTCAGGAGGGATAGTTAGCTCTAAACCCAATCATTGGCCAAAAGCTGTGTTCATGCCATAGTTGTCTTACGCTCGTCTTCCTACGCTTGTTTGCTGTGACTTAAATATTCCTTACAGTCTTTGCAAGATCCCGCAAACGAGAAAGAATCGTAGGGAGCAGTGGATCTCCAACTTATCGCAGCATAATAAATAACTTTCCAGCCAATTTACAATCCAAAGTACCGATCGGCATAATTTCATATGAATGCATTAAGACGTAGTTGATCTTGATACAACACTCTTGGTACCTTTAATTTCCAGGGTTCCTTTCATATGCATATCCTCTTCAAATCCCGTCTGCTCAAATTTGAGAGCCAATTCCGTACTGAACGTTGAGATGCTTGTTTATTTCACCAACAAATTTCGGGCCGTTTCCACAGTTTTCCATGCATCGCCAGTTGACACTCTGTTTGACATTTCGATATCTTACGGCTTCCAGTTCAGTTGCACTGTTTGAAGTTATCCAATCATCCACTGCTTGCCTAGAAATCGTTGTAATGTATGTTGCCAGCAATTTGATGTGCATAAAGTAGATAAAGTAGTGGATCACTGTCACGCACATCCTGTAAATTGTATCGAGTGAGTATCCTTGAAACGCACAAACACTAGTTTCTGTAATAAATACGCATTGTACTCCTTTAAATATCCTTAGTTTTTCTAACCATCTATATGGTGATATTATGAGAATTTAATCAAGATCTGTTCATAATCTTTTTTTTTAATATGCTGCCGATGATTCTCCATGTATGTAACTACGAGGTGTGGCTAGAAAAAAACAGGACTAGTACTGGTGAAACAATAAAACGAATGCAATAAGGCTGAAAGTCGCGTGGCCTGTCACGTGACTCTCGCTCCGCCCACTGCTCGAGTTTCATCTGCCTCCTGCACTCAGTCTGCCCGTGGCGTCTGTTTTAAGTAGTTGACGTTTTGTCTGTGCGTCGGAAAATGTTGAGTGTACAGAAAGAACAGCGTGTTAACATCAAATTTTGTTTCAAACTAGGAAAATCTGCAAGTGAAACGTTTGTAATGTTACAACAAGTGTACGGCGATGATTGTTTATCGCGAACACAAGTGTTTGAGTGGTTTAAACGATTTAAAGATGGCCGCGAAGACACCAGTGATGACACTCGCACTGGCAGACTATTGTCAGCGAAAACTGATGCAAACATTGAAAAAATCGGTAAACTTGTTCGACAAGATCGCCGTTTAACAATCAGAGCAGTGTCTGAGTTAACAGGAGTTGACAAGGGAAGTGTCGAACAAGTTTACCGATTTTTTCAATTTTTGCATCAGTTTTTGCTGACAATGGTCTGCCAGTGCGAGTGTCATCACTGGTGTCTTCGCGGCCATCTTTAAATCGTTTAAACCACTCAAACACTTGTGTTCGCGATAAACAATCATCGCCGTACACTTGTTGTAACATTACAAACGTTTCACTTGCAGATTTTCCTAGTTTGAAACAAAATTTGATGTTAACACGCTGTTCTTTCTGTACACTCAACATTTTCCGACGCACAGACAAAACGTCAACTACTTAAAACAGACGCCACGGGCAGACTGAGTGCAGGAGGCAGATGAAACTCGAGCAGTAGGCGGAGCGAGAGTCACGTGACAGGCCACGCGACTTTCAGCCTTATTGCATTCGTTTTATTGTTTCACCAGTACTAGTCCGGTTTTTTTCTAGCCACACCTCGTATGTTTGCCCATTATTACGTTTCACTGGAGACGAGATGTGTGGCTCCCTGTCCGTCAAGGATGATGAACTGTATGGCCCTACACCCGTTTCAGTATCGTTCACTTGTGAAGCGTGTATCGTCACCATTGTACTCATCATGTACAGTCTCCTCAATGTCGAGTGTATGTGACGCCACACATTCCATTGACTCATCTTGCAGAAAGGATGCTATTACATCTGGTGTTACATTTCTCACGAAACGTAGCACCACTAGCGCTGTATTATTCTTTTGAGTTACTCGTCGACTAAGCATTTCAACTACGCTCCATAGCCGCATGCTGCGCTCACTGTCAGATATTTCCAGTTCTGTCCCCTGTCGCCATTAGCAACAAACACTGTGGCTGTATGGTAGACAATAAGTGGAATGTCGAATGCCGCTAATATCATTGGCCTTTTGCGACGTAGCACTCAAGGCATTTCTAGTGAGTCCATCCTCTCTGTTCATGTTGTTAGGATGTGTTATTATTTCTTTGGCTTCTACTGTTTGCGTTTGGTCGATTTATGGCTACAACCATAAATCGATACAAACAACAACGGCAAGACACAGAGAAACATAGATAGGCAAGAAACCGGCAAAATACAGCTGGCAGCGCGCTTACCCTATGTGAAAAATGTCACTGATTGGATTGGTAAACTCCTTCGTTGGGCTGATGTCCAGCCTGTCTATTACAGCAGCCGCCACATGCAGAATGTGCTAGGCACCACCACGGACAAAGTAGATGCTTTGCACACAAGGATATACACTCCTGGAAATGGAAAAAAGAACACATTGACACCGTTGTGTCAGACCCACCATACTTTCTCCGGACACTGCGAGAGGGCTGTACAAGCAATGATCACAAGCACGGCACAGCGGACACACCAGGAACCGCGGTGTTGGCCGTCGAATGGCGCTAGCTGCGCAGCATTTGTGCACCGCCGCCGTCAGTGTCAGCCAGTTTGCCGTGGCATACGGAGCTCCATCGCAGGCTTTAACACTGGTAGCATGCCGCGACAGCGTGGACGTGAACCGTATGTGCAGTTGACGGACTTTGAGCGAGGGCGTATAGTGGGCATGCGGGAGGCCGGGTGGACGTACCGCCGAATTGCTCAACACGTGGGGCGTGAGGTCTCCACAGTACATCGATGTTGTCGCCAGTGGTCGGCGGAAGGTGCACGTGCCCGTCGACCTGGGACCGGACCGCAGCGACGCACGGATTAACGCCAAGACCGTAGGATCCTACGCAGTGCCGTAGGGGACCGCACCGCCACGTCCCAGCAAATTAGGGACACTGTTGCTCCTGGGGTACCGGCGAGGACCATTCGCAACCGTCTCCATGAAGCTGGGCTACGGTCCCGCACACCGTTAGGCCGTCTTCCGCCCACGCCCCAACATCGTGCAGCCCGCCTCCAGTGGTGTCGCGACAGGCGTGAATGGAGGGATGAATGTGTCGTCTTCAGCGATGAGAGTCGCTTCTGCCTTGGTGCCAATGATGGTCGTATGCGTGTTTGGCGCCGTGCAGGTGAGCGCCACAATCAGGACTGCATACGACCGAGGCACACAGGGCCAACACCCGGCATCATGGTGTGGGGAGCGATCTCCTACACTGGCCGTACACCACTGGTGATCGTCGAGGGGACGCTGAATAGTGCACGGTACATCCAAACCGTCATCGAACCCATCGTTCTACCGTTCCTAGACCGGCAAGGGAACTTGCTGTTCCAACAGGACAATGCACGTCCGCATGTATCCCGTGCCACCCAACGTGCTCTAGAAGGTGTAAGTCAACTACCCTGGCCAGCAAGATCTCCGGATCTGTCCCCCATTGAGCATGTTTGGGACTGGATGAAGCGTCGTCTCACGCGGTCTGCACGTCCAGCACGAACGCTGGTCCAACTGAGGCGCCAGGTGGAAATGGCATGGCAAGCCGTTCCACAGGACTACATCCAGCATCTCTACGATCGTCTCCATGGGAGAATAGCAGTCTGCATTCCTGCGAAAGGTGGATATACACTGTACTAGTGCCGACATTGTGCATGCTCTGTTGCCTGTGTCTATGTGCCTGTGGTTCTGTCAGTGTGATCATGTGATGTATCTGACCCCAGGAATGTGTCAATAAAGTTTCCCCTTCCTGGGACAATGAATTCACGGTGTTCTTATTTCAATTTCCAGGAGTGTATCTCAGCTTGGAGATCTATACGTCGGTGAGACCGATAGGCCTACAGTAACACGCATTCAGGAACACGAGCGGTATATTCGTCTAGGGGAACACAGCAAATCTGCTATGGCCGAACACCAGTAAGTTTGCGGCAAGGAAATAAAATTTAAGGAAACATGCGTACTGGCCAGCAACTGCGTTTCAAACGCAAGATAGAATCTATAGAAAAAATAAAACACTCTGACAACATGAACAGAGAGAATGGATTCAGACTTCCTCATCCTGGCTGCCAGTCCTCAGACGCCAACAGAACGCAGAAACAACACGAGACTCGCTCTACTGGCGAGTAACTGCCACTGGTTGTCAAACACGTTAGGGAACAGAGCCTAATATAATAGTACAACAAATGAATTTATTTCTGACAGCCAGTTTATTTTAACTGTAGCTATAAAGGTACAGTATTATTTACTTTGAGCACTGCTGAAGTGTCCTACTGTAAAAATCTCATTGTGATTGAGGTGCGAAGGTGACTGTACTAAGGCAACTCCTTCCAAATTTCCTACCCACAGGCGTCTTGTATACTTGTTTTGTCTATCTTCTTTCGTTTACGGGGAGCTTGTGTGTCTCAGCGATATAGACAGCCATACCGTAGCGGCATCCACAACGGAGGGGTATCTGTTGAGAGGACAGACAAATGTGTGGTTCCTAAGAAGGGGCAGCAGGCTTTTCCGTAGTTGCAGAGGTAACAATCTGGTTGACTGACTGAACTGGCCTTGTAACATCAACCAAAACAGTATTGTTGTGCTGGTACTATGAACGGCTAAAGCAAGGGGAAACTATAGCCGTAATTTTTTCCCAAGGGCATGCAGCTTTACCGAACCGTTAAGTAATGACGACGCCCTCTTGGGTAAAATATTTCGGAGGTAAAATAACCCCCATTCTGATCTCCGGGCGGGTACTACTTAGGACAATGTCAGATCCTTTAATCGGGCAGGTATATTAGAAAATTTTTAAATGGAAATGAATAGGTTAAAGTTAGATCTAGTGGGAATTAGTGAAGTTGTGTGGCAGAAGGAACAAGACTTCAGGTCAGGTGAATATCGAGCTATAAATACAGAATCAAACAGGTGTATTTCAGGAGTAGGTTTAATAATGAATAACAAAATAGGAGAGCGGATAAGCTACTACGATCAGCGTAGTGAAATCATTATTGGAGCCAAAATAGACACGAAGCACGCGCTTACCACAGTAGTACAAGTCAGGAGACTCAAACGTATGATGAGATAAAAGAAATTATTCAGACAATTAAGGGAGACAAAAATTTAATAGCCATGGGGGACCTGAATTCGATAGTAGGAAAAAGAAGAGAAGGAAAAGTATCAGGGGATTTGGACTGGGGGTAAGGAATCAAAGAGAAAGGCGCCTGGTGGAATTTTGCATATAGCATAGCTTAATCATAGCTGACACTCGGTTTAAGAATCACGAAAGAAGACTGTATACGTGGAAGAGACCTGGAGACACCGGAAGATTATAGATTGATTATGTAATAGTAAGACAAAGATTTAGGAGCCAGGTTTTAAATTGTAAGTTATTTCCAGGAACAGAGGTGAACTCTGACCAAGACTTATTGGTTATGAAATGTAGATTAAAACTGAAAAAACTGTAGGAATTTAAGGAGCTGGAACGTGGACAAACTGAAAGGACCAGAGGTTGTAGATATTTTCAGAGAGAGCATTATGGAACCGTTGACAAGAACAGGGGAAAGGAATACAGTAGAAGAAGAATAGGTAGCTTTGAGAGATGAAATAGTGAAGGCAGTAGAGGACCAAGTACATAAACAGACGAGGGCTAATAAGAATCTTTGGGTAACACAAGAGATAATGAATTTGATTGATGGAAGGAGAAAATACGAAAATGTAGATAATGAAACAGATGAAAAGGAATGCAACATCTCAAAAATGAGACCGACAGGAACTGTAAAATGGCTAAGCGGGAATGGTTAGAGGACAAATGTAAGGATTTAAGAGACTTTTGGAGAAAAGAGAACCACCTGTATGAATATCAAGAGCTTGGATGAAAACCAGTCCTAAGCATGGAAGTGAAATCAGAAAGGTGAAAGGAGTATATAGAGGGTCTACACAAGGGCAATATTATGGAATATAGGGCAATATTATGGAAATGGAAGAGGATGTAGGTGAAGGTGATATGGGAGACATGATATTGCGTGAATAATTTGACAGAGCACTGAAAGACCTAATTCGAAACAAGGCCCTGGGAGTGTACAACACTCCGTTAGAACTACTGATAGCCTTATGAGAGCCAGCCATGACAAAACACTCCATCTGGTGAGCAAGATGTATGAGAGAGGCGAAACATTCTCAGACTTCAAAAAGAATATAATAATTCCAATACCAAAGAAAGCAAGTGTGAAAATTATCGAATTATCAGCTTAATAATTCATAGGTGGTAAATACTAACGTGAATTCTTTACAGATTAATGGAGAAACTGGTAGAAGCCGTCCTCGGGGAAGATCAGTTTGGATTCCGTAGATATGTAGAAACACGCAAGGCAATACTGGCCCTACGACTTATCTTAGATTAAGGAAACGCAAAACTACGTTTATAGTATTTGTAGACTTAGAGAAAGCTTTTGACAATGTTGAATGGAATACTCTCTTTCAAATTCTGAAGGTGACAGAGGTAAAATTCAGGGAGCGACTGGCTATTTACAGTTTACACAGAAACCAGATGGCAGTTATAAGAGTCGAGAGACACGAAAGGGAAGGAGTGGTTAAGAAGGGAGTTATACTTGGTTTTATCCTATCCCAGATGTTATTGAATTAGTATATTGAGAGCCGGCCGCGGTGGTCTCGCGGTTCTAGGCGCGCAGTCCGGAACCGTGCGACTGCTACGGTCGCAGGTTCGAATCCTGCCTCGGACATGGATGTGTGTGATGTCCTTAGGTTAGTTAGGTTTAAGTAGTTCTAAGTTCTAGGGGACTGATGACCACAGCAGTTGAGTCCCATAGTGCTCAGAACCATTTGAACCATTTTTTAGTATATTGAGCAAGCATTAAAGGAAACAAAAGAAAAATTTGGAACAGAATTAAAATCCACGGAGAAGAAACAAAAACCTTAATGTTTTCCGAAGACGAAGGGAGAATACGCGTATAAGATGAATATCAACAAAAGCAAAAAGAGGATAATGGAATGTAGTCGAATTAAATCAGGTGATCTGAGGTCATTAGTCCCCTAGACTTAGAACTGCTTAAACCTAACTATCCCTGCTTGGAGTAGCTTATCCGCTTTCATTTTTTTAAATTCATTATTAAGCATACTTCTGTATTACCCCTGTTTGATTTTGTACACTCCTGGAAATGGAAAAAAGAACACATTGACACCGGTGTGTCAGACCCACCATACTTGCTCCGGACACTGCGAGAGGGCTGTACAAGCAATGATCACACGCACGGCACAGCGGACACACCAGGAACCGCGGTGTTGGCCGTCGAATGGCGCTAGCTGCGCAGCATTTGTGCACCGCCGCCGTCAGTGTCAGCCAGTTTGCCGTGGCATACGGAGCTCCATCGCAGTCTTTAACACTGGTAGCATGCCGCGACAGCGTGGACGTGAACCGTATGTGCAGTTGACGGACTTTGAGCGAGGGCGTATAGTGGGCATGCGGGAGGCCTGGTGGACGTACCGCCGAATTGCTCAACACGTGGGGCGTGAGGTCTCCACAGTACATCGATGTTGTCGCCAGTGGTCGGCGGAAGGTGCACGTGCCCGTCGACCTGGGACCGGACCGCAGCGACGCACGGATGCACGCCAAGACCGTAGGATCCTACGCAGTGCCGTAGGGGACCGCACCGCCACTTCCCAGCAAATTAGGGACACTGTTGCTCCTGGGGTATCGGCGAGGACCATTCGCAACCGTCTCCATGACGCTGGGCTACGGTCCCGCACACTGTTAGGCCGTCTTCCGCTCACGCCCCAACATCGTGCAGCCCGCCTCCAGTGGTGTCGCGACAGGCGTGAATGGAGGGACGAATGGAGACGTGTCGTCTTCAGCGATGAGAGTCGCTTCTGCCTTGGTGCCAATGATGGTCGTATGCGTGTTTGGCGCCGTGCAGGTGAGCGCCACAATCAGGACTGCATACGACCGAGGCACACAGGGCCAACACCCGGCATCATGGTGTGGGGAGCGATCTCCTACACTGGCCGTACACCACTGGTGATCGTCGAGGGGACACTGAATAGTGCACGGTACATCCAAACCGTCATCGAACCCATCGTTCTACCATTCCTAGAACGGCAAGGGAACTTGCTGTTCCAACAGGACAATGCACGTCCGCATGTATCCCGTGCCACCCAACGTGCTCTAGAAGGTGTAAGTCAACTACCCTGGCCAGCAAGATCTCCGGATCTGTCCCCCATTGAGCATGTTTGGGACTGGATGAAGCGTCGTCTCACGCGGTCTGCACGTCCAGCACGAACGCTGGTCCAACTGAGGCGCCAGGTGGAAATGGCATGGCAAGCCGTTCCACAGGACTACATCCAGCATCTCTACGATCGTCTCCATGGGAGAATAGCAGCCTGCATTGCTGCGAAAGGTGGATATACACTGTACTAGTGCCGACATTGTGCATGCTCTGTTGCCTGTTTCTATGTGCCTGTGGTTCTGTCAGTGTGATCATGTGATGTATCTGACCCCAGGAATGTGTCAATAAAGTTTCCCCTTCCTGGGACAATGAATTCAGGGTGTTCTTATTTCAATTTCCAGGAGTGTATTTATAACCCTGTACTCGCCTGACAAGAATTCTTGTTCCTCCTGCCACCAAACTTCGCTAATTCCCACTGTATCTAGCTTTAATCTATCCATTTCCTTTTGAAATTTCCTAACCTTATCTGCCCGATTAAGGGATCTGACATTTCACTCCCCGATCCGTAGAACGCCAGTTTTATTTCTCCTGATAACGTCCTCTCGTGAGTAGCACCAGCCAGGAGATCCGAATGGGGGACTATTTTACTCTATAGTAAAGTTGCATGCCCTCGGGAAAAATCACGGCCGTTTCCCTTGCTTTCAGCCGTTCGCAGTAGCAGCACAGCAAGGCCAGGTCGGTCTGCCATACAGACTGTTGCCCCTGCAACTACTGAAAGGCTGCTGCCCCTGTTCAGGAACCACACGTTAATCTTACTTGTCTGGCCTCTCAACGAATACCCCTCCGTCGTGGCTATCTCTACCGCTGAGGGACGCAAGCGTCCCCACCAACGGCAGTGTCCATGAGAGGACTACTGACATACGCATCCGCATATATACTCCGTATGCCATTGTAAAATGACATATCAACGTGTTCGTCGTTTTTGTACTTCATAGGCAGCCGCCTTACACGAACATGGCTGGAGCAGTTATGGTTGTGCACTGCGCGGCTAGTAGACATAGGCATGCAGTTTAATGGATTCCATTGTCATCTCATAGGCTATTGTCACGTGAGAGACGGATATGCTACTCATAAATGACGAGAAATATGGAACGGAGTCCGAAGAACAAGATAATGTAGCTGACAAGGATTCTAAACAAGGCTCCATGGTGAATGTGGGTTTCATCTCCCAGCAGTCTACTCAGTGAGCTACCATGGCTAGGACGGTAGTGCGTGGTGATACACGGTCCTCTGTAGATTCCCGTACGCTGTACTATGTGACAGTGTTGCTAGCTACTCGTTTTCATACATTTTTCAAAATACACTCGATCTGATTTTACTAGCTAAATATTCGTCTTTAAGCTGCTTGAGGAATCACATGCCGACCTCAAAGTGCGGCGTTTATTCTTGTCTGTATATCTGCTACCTGTGACATAATTTATAGGTCTGTCTCGTTTTCATGTGACTGCCCCTTATACAAATTAACTGCAGGTCATTCAGGTTAATCAATGGAAATGACAAAGAAATATTGAACTTCAGTAGAATTACGGTTTCCGCGGCTAATGTTTTCCATGAGTGGGCTGTGATGCTCAAACTATTTCAGCAGTTGCGAATTCACGGCGGCCCAAGATAGCATATTTATTACATTAAGACCTCCATGATATGTTAAGGAAGGTTCGCTGATAAACATATTACTTTTGCTGTGCCCTTGTTTCTGCCTGACACAGAATTCCACGCGTCTTCTGCAATTCCGCTTGTTAACCTGCTCGTGTCTTGAGACATGATGCAGGCGGAAGCAGTTTGGCTACAAAACGCGAGCAACGCTGTGCTGGTTTATTCCAGAAGCACTCGCAATTTCTCTGGAGCCAACATGTGTGTCATAAGCACAAGTGCCACATCTATTTTGTTCGCTCTGTTCTTTGCAGACTTGATCATTACCCTGTGTGTAACATTCCATCAGGCTGCCAAGATAGTTATACACAATTTCTGTATTATCCTACTTGTTGGACGCTGTCTGCTGAAATACCTTTATTGTCTACAACACAGTTGTCCATTTCCATTCCTTTTCTGCATGTTTCTTAAAAAGGTAGCTTATCTAGTTTCCTTTGGTTCATGATATCTTTAATCGTAACGAACTAACCAGCATTCGAATCAGGTAATAGAAACATACATTATGGAGCGTCGAGTCAAAAATTTAATGATCTTCATCGCCGTTTACAAGAACCTGAAAACTATTTCAGCCATTAGCCAGAAAGCGGTGACGAACGCTCTATCCATAATTTCGTGTCTTCAAATCCATATTACTCATTGTATTCACTGAAAGAAAATGTTCCTACCAGCTGTTTACTCAGTGGGATCAGGAACTATGATTATAAATAATAGTTTTGAGCTGTAACTGATTAATATATTCAGTAAAAATTTACACCCGCAAACAAAACAAAATTCCTGATAACAATGTCCCTATCGGAAACAGCGCTATTAGCAGTTCAGAGGCGGCCTCTACGGTAAGTTCAAAGTAAAATGGTGTAACGCCCTGACTTCTAATACAAGAAGTTAATTGCTCGCCTTAACCCTCCGTCGCTCGCCCGGATGACACTCGTCATCCACATGACTTTCCCGCTCAATTTTCTCTGACAGGGCAGGATTGAGATCGCGCCATTTTCAGTATCGTTCTGTTAACTCTCCAGCAGTTAGCTCAAATCATTGTTGGCTTTCAGTTACGAAAGATACATTGTTTATGAAACATTATTATAGTCTGGAGGACACCAGTCATCCGCGCGAGCTCTGCTGCAACAATCTGAAACAAAGTAAGTCTCTATTACTTTACTGCTTTCCTAGATTCAATCGATCTTTAATGTGCGTAAATTTGCACTTATTGAAACTCACTGCAGTTACCTTCCGTGTTACCTGGTATTCTCTTTATTTTTAGATTGAGGAAAAATGTGAAAAAAAAAATCTGACAGTTCAATAGAGATGTATGGTTGGAATGGTTCAATGAGCGGAGTGATGAAGATGCTCACAGTGATAGCGCTGACTCAGAGACTGAGGACTGTTTTCATGAAAGCAGTAATGAAACAGGAACAAAACAAGAAGTGCCAGAGAATGATGAATATGAGTCACAAGAAGAAGTAGCTCCAGAGGTTGCATTTAAGTTTAGGGAAAGATGGGATAACTAAACGGGGAAAAATAAATATCCTACTACTGTTAGAAGCAGATCTTGTAAAATTATTTTGCATTTGCCTGAACCAAAAAATCAAACTCGTACAAGAAAGACAGAAACAGAAATTTTGAATTTGTTCTTGGACGAAAACATAATAAGTATTACCGCAACATGCACTAATATATCCATCAGTGAACTCCATGGTAACTTCTCTAGGGAAAGGGATGCTAAAGAAACAAATGCCATGTATATATCAGAGCTTTCATTGTTTTGTTATATCTGTGTGGATCTTTGAGATGTTCTAAGAAGAGTATATCGAAATTGTGGAATAACTCAAAGGGAAACGGACTTCAACCATGTTATTTATGCATGAGTGAAAACCCATTCAGATTTATGTTGAGATGTCTTAGGTTTGATATTATCCGTGATAGAGGTGTTCGCAGAGAGACTGAGAAATTGGCTCCTATCAGAGAGGTACTTGAACTATTCACGAACAAATGCCAAAAATATTTTTCTTCTAGTGAATATCTTACTGTTGACGAACAGCTTTTGGCATTTATAGGAAACAGCCCATTCCATTCAGGCCATATATCCCTAGCAAACCAGCAAATTATGGATTAAAAATGTTTGCTTTAGTTGATGTAAAAACAGCTTACACTTTGAATTTAGAACCGTACGTCGGAAACCAACCAGAGGGACCATGTAATGTCAGTAACTCAGCTGAAGATATTATTATTCAATTGGTCGAACTGTTTCAAACTTTACAATATATTATACTGCGTAAGAATATGTATTATATTTAGATTTAATAAAAAAATCATAAAATCAGTCATAAAGACCGTTCAAAGTATACAAATAGGCCGCTTGTTTTGTGGATGACACCTGTCATCCACGCGAGTGACCATGTCACGAATTTTTGCCCGAGTAACAGAGGGTTAAAAGTTAAAAATAATCTCGACAGCTGCCAAGCGACTTTGTCAACATTACGGGCAGCACACAGTTACATCCGTGATAGTTAAACGATCCGGGGTGGAGTATAGTCCTCGCGAAGCTCACTTCCAACTGTTACTGAAACAGTAGTATCCTGGCTGTGACGGCATAATACAGGTTGATATCTCTATGCCAAGTGTTTGTTTCACTGCCTCTCTGGCCATATGTATATATAGGCGCAGCAGACTGGCGGACAGAAGATTTGCTATTAACCACTCCATGCACACCTAGCAGCATCGAAATGGCCCATTTCTTGGACATGTAATAATATCTCTCTTTAATAATTTAGTCTTCTTAATTTTTATATGAATTGAGCTAAATTTGCTTTATTTAGTTTAGTTTTAGCTTGACTACATTCACACTTTGCTGGCTAGAGTTTTTAGAACGGAACCGACAGTAGGACATGACTTCTAAACTGCTTCTTTAAGGTTTCTTGCAATGACCGTTATTTACAATCAAGTCTTGAAACTCGGAACAGTTTATTATTTCAACAATGTAATTGTGTGCTGCAGTTAGATTTTTTCGGAACAAATACAAATGATACTTAATGTGTTATGAATAGGGACGTTTTCTTTCCAGACTTAGTTTTTAGTGAATAGCTAGAAAACTAATATAGGTAGCTTATTGATATTACATATTTAGCAGTTTTATATCAAAATGAGGCTACATACGAATTTTAATCTTTCTGGGTCTAATATTTAAGGCCTTCAATTTTTCGTAAAAACGCCGATTTTGACCAAAATATTGCCCCGATCAAGTTGAGACGTGTAACAATTGACATACATTCACACATTCTGAGAAATTTTTGGCTTTCCAGCTTCATTATTTAGCGCCACTTATCTTTTTATTAAAACAATGTATTTAGTGAGACATACTCAATAGATCATTTCGAGAGTCACAATGTTAACATTAACGTGGCGAAACACACACTAACAAAGTTCGGCAAAGTTACTTTGATTATTTTCTCGCTCTTGGATTATGATCCAAACCTCCGTATGCTAAGCACAGGCACGTTATGATGTGGCGCTACTATTAGTGAACTGTGGTATGTCACAGCACACTCGCTCGCCTATTTATCTCTCACAGTGATACAGTGCTTGTTTCGAAACAACAGAATGACAGCTACTTTCTTCCAGTGTCGTGATTGTGGTAGTGGTAGTGGAACGCTCTTCTTCCTCCATATCCAACGTGACGTATTTCGTTATCAGAGAATCATGAACATACGCGTAAGACGGCAATTGGTCTCATGTTCAAGATAGATAAATCCTGTTGTAAAAACTATTTCTCTGAAACTACCAATCGGATTCTGAGAAGTGAGGTGCCGTTAATTTTGTCTCTTTTAAAACTATGATACTAGCAGCAGAATTTATCACATTTCTGCCACACAAAGCAATATCGGTGCAGTTAACCGTGAAGAAGTGGTATCATTTTTAGGTCTCTGGCGTTTTGAACATGTGGAAGTAACATGAGGAAAAGAGGATTTGTTATACACATTAAGACAGACTCGAAATTGAAAAACACTATAACAAGATTTTGTAGTAACCAGCATTTAGAAATCGGTGCTTTTCGATTGACACTTAAATATTTCACTTTGAATTCTAGATTCACGAAAGGAAATTTTCAACTGTTTATGTGGAAGTGAAAGGGGTAGGGCATTGTACATATTGGCAAGACAAGCAAAGATCATGAAGTAGTTGCAAACTAAAAGAAAAACAAAGCTACTAAGAAAATCAAGGAATATGTATATTGTATCAGCAATCCTAACAGACTGTAGGCAATATGGAATGTGGTAAAATAATAGACAAGAAAACAAGGCCACAGAAACGGAAAACGTCACATAAGTGAACTGTTTATTATTTCAAAAGTGATTACCATAACAATTAATACATTTATCCCACTGTGAGACAAGATGGTCAATACTTTCACAGCAAAATGTTTGCGGTGGCCCACGGAAGCATGATTGTATTCAGGTGTGCTTTCTCCATGAGAAGTGAACCGTTGGCATCGACTGCCTTTCTTCAGGGTTCCAAAAATATGGATATCGTATAGGGAGAGATCGTGACTCTATGGAGGATGTGTAAGGGCTTCCCAGCGAAACTTACACAGTGCATTCGAAAGAACACGCACACAGCCTCGAGTAATCATGAATACTTCTTCTTTGAGTGCAAGAGCCCGCTTCTCATTGTTTTCCTGGAACACGACGGCACAGTTAATACACAGTTGTCCTTCGACGCTTCGCAGAAACTGAAGAGTGCTATCAAGTCCAAATGTGCAGGAATGTTGACTGACGGCATCATTCTATTGCAGGATAGTGACCGAATGCATGCTGCCATGGCTGTTTAGACTACGCCCTAGAAATTTCGCTGGAAAGACCTTACAAATCCTTCATACAGTCTAGATTTCTCCCCATGCGATTTCCATATTAATAGTGCTCTGAAGAAAGACATTCCTGGCCGACGATTAGTTTTGGAGTGTTCATTGGACAGCCCATTATGGGTCCACGAAAAAAACTGCAACTAAGCTCGTTTCTAATGTTGCGATTTATTTGTCGTGGCCAGTACTGGGGCAACAGGGTAGAGAGGAATTCCACAGTTCATCGCAAGCACTGGGGTAAATGAGTCGCGCTATACTGTGTTGGCCCTTGTCTACAGTTTTACTGGAGGCTATTGTATTATTACTTCTGTGACAGTGATACAAGCAGCCAGATCGAAAATCAGTTAAGAAATTTCAAGAAAACTTCTCCATCTTAAGTCTTCTAGGTACTTTCAGTTCCCCATACAATAAGAGCGAAAAACTTTAATACCCCACATTTGATAATGAATTTTCAACATCTGTTGATAAAATATATTTTTTCTCACAAGACAGTTTTATTTATTAAATGCCACTTTTCTATATCCCTTGGGTATGACACAGAATAGCACTTAAGCATAAGCCTTTGTTTTATAATGAGCATTCGAATGAAACCCGGTAAGTAGTGTAAAGTAACGGTAATGATTTTGTTAACTGAAAAATGCAGTTATACACAGTACACATACTCAAAAATATTCGCCAAAACTGTTGACACATTTATCCCATTGCCACACTAGCCGGTCGATTCCATCCTTGAAGAAGCTAGTAGGCTGCCGTCGGATCCAGGCCTCGACCCTGTCAAACACATCGTCGTTCGTTGTGAATCGATATCTTCAAATACCCCGTTTTAGAGGTACAAACACATGAAAGTCACACCATGGAAGTCCGGGACTGTACGGTTGATGTTCCAGTGTTTTCCACCGAAACTGCTGCAATGTCGCCTTCACTTGAACGACTCAGACTGTAATCACCGTACACAGCCTTCATCCGTCGATACATTTCACGGGCTGCAACTCCCTCCGCCGCCAAAAATCTAATCACTCTTCGTCGTTCCTGCTTACTCGCCTGCATGTTCGGTAGTGGACAATAACTTCTGTGACCACCTTCTCTTCGGTGTGAAACAACACTGGCGGTTTGCAACATCAAACGGTGCACACGCGTCGGTCTGTATACCAATAGATAATGCCACCATACCCGCAGTTAGGTGGTGCCAACTTAGGTGTAAGGCAAAGGTAGACGACTTTTGCCGCAAGGTTATCATGGTAAGTTGTAATTCACTTGTTTTAGAGCAATGCATATTTTAATATCTTCTTCCGTTACTTTACTGGACACAACAGTGAACATAAGAGTGAAATTGATCATCAAGCCGTGCGGGATTAGCCGAGCGGTGTCAGGCGCTGCTGTCAGGGACTGTGCGGCTGATCCCGGCGGAGGTTAGAGTCCTCCCTCGGGCATGGGTGTGTGTGTTTGTTCTTAGGATAATTTAGTTTAAGTAGGGTGTAAGCTTAGGGACTGATGACCTTAGCAGTTAAGTCCCATAAGATTTCACACACATCTGAACATTTTTTGATCATCAAGATATTGTCTCGCGTTAGCTAAACCACGACTTCCCAACCAGACTTCTGGATATTTTTGTTTCTGAAATTAGCAGAGTGTATTAGTAACACTTGATTCAGCTTTGTTGCTCGTTTTTCGTACACCGCGCCCAAACGGCAACTCAGTTGTCGGCAACAATGCCAGCTGCGATGGACACACCCCTGGGTACGAGTTTCTCAGCAACCAGATCTAAAAAGAAAATGTTCACACTGTCCTTTCCTAGAGTACTTATCTTTTGTTAGGTCTCATACGTGTGTGTACGTGTTTGCAATTTCTCTTAATTAAATTTATATGTCCCTATCGTTATCTATAATTGAGGAAACGCTTCTTGTGACCTGTTGAAATTATTTTGATATTCAGAGCTTGCACTTGATCTTATAGACTGAAAGTTACCCAGTTTGTTTTTAGATATCAGATGTGCTATCATACTGACTTTAGTCCACAAGTCTTGGTCACTTTCAACTGTTTCCAGACCGCAGTCTAATTTCTGCAGTCCCTCTCTACACAAAAATAATTTGCATTTGGTAACGACGTGATCAGTGTAACCTTCCTCTCCTCATTCAGAGACTCGTGTGTTACCACATCCCGCTCGATGCAGACGTTTGGGATATGGACCGTCACTTGTTAATAAGGGCACCTCGAATAGGGCAATGTCGCGTAATTTGAGCCTGTTCTTTACGTTTCGAAATATGCTCTAAACACGTCTTGCAGAGCTCTTGGTGTCCCAATTGGATTGTCATTAGCCGAACTTTCAGACTGGTAAATGTCTTTTGTCAGTAATATGCGCTCCTGCGACCTGGTACACAAGATCATATTGTTCACGCCCCAATCAGTACAGCAAGCCCCGTAACGTACCACCATATCCATCGGAAATATCCTGACGATCACCAGTAAACCTTCTACAGGTGTCGTGTGAAAGGCACCGGTGAGCCTAAGATGTACGGTCCGCTAAATTTGTCTCGGTATTGCTTTGTGTATCTGCCTAGTCTGAGGCGATGCACCCCGACGTTGGAGCCGGCCTTGTGGCCGAGCGGTTCTAGGCGCTACAGTCCGGAACCGCGCTGCGGTCGCAGGTTCTAATCCTGCGTCGGGCATGGATGTGTGTGATATTCTCAGGTTAGTTAGCTTTAAGTAGTTCTAAGTCTAGGGGACCGACGACCTCGGATGTTAAGTCCCATAGTGCATAGAGCCGTTTGAACCGGCGTTGGCAGCGAAGCCGACAATTGCGTTCAAGATAGCTTCGCGGCATGACCGCACCACATGCAACGATACTTTAGTCAGGAGTGGCAGCACCGACAGTCTTTTGCGTACCTTTAGCTCCTTTCGGAGCAACAGATTTCCCGTGCTCTAGAAAGTTCCTTTACTCGTCTGTAAGAATGCCTAATTATCTACAAACAGTGCTGCATTTTACAGGTACATCTACAAAGAGTGCTGCATTTTACAGGTATTTCGTCAAGCTTCAGGCAAAGATTCCTCGCAAGAAAGTCTTCCGTTTAAAAGTATGTAGTTTTGTGAACAGCTATAGTCAGTTTGTTGCTCTTACACCAATGTTACACCTGAGAAAGCTCATCATTCGCCTTTTCCTCAAGTCTCGTCCTGGAGTCTGCAGACACAAGTACTAGGATGTCATCTTCTTATGTTAAAACACCTCCAATAGGAACTGCCCGGTCTCACAGATATAATTGGGGCTCAGTACTAAGGTCCCAGAACTTCTGGAACCTTGAGGACGCTCTTGGCAATCTTTTTATCTTGCTCTGCCTTGCAAGCCACTGGACGCTACGTCCACTAGTTATCGAAAAAGCTGTTATAGAGACATTTAGGGACCCTGAAATCTCGAAGAGTGTGAACATCACAGGCCTCCAAAGATTGTCGAATGCGCCTGCGATGTCAATCATGAACGCGAATGTATGCTCCGTTGTCAAATTATCTCCAATCTGAAGAGCCCGATTAACATCATCTATAGTTCCCTTTTCTGAATCCATACTGACACTGGTTAGACCAAAGAGCTCCTTGTACGCCTGCAACCGATCACAGAACAGACATCCCTGAACTTTGGCCAAGACGTTTGATAGGCAAACAGGTCTATAGCTTTTCGATGATGCCGGGTCATCATCCTTTCCATTTTTAATCACTACTGCTCTAGCTGTTTTCCATATCACCGGTATCCTACCTACTCGCACGCCCTGTTTAGTAATGATGTCAAATATGGAATCATCAGTGGGTCTACAATCTGCACGACCTGTCGGTAGACGGCATCCGGACTAGGTGCCTTTGCGGTTTTGAGCTAGGAAATTGCGACAGAGCTGCTTCTCGAGGGAAAGGTATGACCAACACCTGATTGTAGTATTCGTTATCTACTTCACTTTTAAGTGGAGCATATATTTCATATCTATGTCTGTGTTATTACCATCAGTAAATAGGGCTGTTAGCAGAGATGACTCCGTTCATCCAGCCGTCTTTGAGCCATCCTCCTTACGAATTGTGAACATTGTTGCAGCTCCCTTAATCTTTTCATTCAATATTTTATACGGTCTTCCCCATATGTCAAATATCAGTTGCTTTTCTAGAAATTTCTACTAGCGTATTCTTTTAGTTTTCTGAAGGAATGTTTTGTAGCGAGTCTTAACCGCCCTGTATTCATGGAGCGTAGCACTGATCTTTGATTGCCTTAGGGCACGTTGATAAGCTTTTCTTCTCGATCTTACCCCTCACCTCAGCGTGGACAGTCCTGGGCTCCCAGGGATTGTAGCCTGACTATTTACCTTTTTTCTTAGGAGTTTAAATATCCCGTGCTCTTTGAAATGGTTTAGTTAGTAGGTGCGCAACAAAGTCTACATGTAGTGGAAGTTACCCCACTGGAAATGCTGCAAGGTAGGCAATTAACCCACCCAAATCCGTTTTCGTGGTGTCTAACCCAATGCTGCTTTCCTCTGTTTTTCTCCCTGTGTTATTGTCATTTCCCCCTCCGCTGACAATATCGGAAATCAGAAACGTGTCCAATGTACACCGCGCCGCGTTAACCTGGTCTTGGTGTGTAGCATGTGGCTGGTGGCTAGTGGACGGCGACCGCTGCAGGGCGAGGAAACTCTGCAGCGTGAATTGCTCTGATCTTGACATGGCCACAATCTCCTTCGTGGAAAGATTTCTGGAGGATTTTGCTGGTAGATGTTGGATGGAAAGTGAAGCAAATCATCTTTGAAGTTTCATCAGACTGATACCTTGAGATGACCACCGAATTGGAATTTCGAAAGTAATGGGATGGACTCGACCTGCGGCTTTGGATCTACATTCCGCGATGCTGACCACCAGAGCACGAGCAGATACATATTTGTAACAGCGTGAACGGAAGACAACATTTACTTCAGAATAATTCACATCCCACAGTGTTGCCAGGTTATTCAGTTAGCCAGACTGAATTACAGCGAATCAGATGAACGACGGCCAGGTTTTACATCTAAGACATTGTAGCATGATGGGAACCCGACTCACAAATCGCTTACGGCCAGTGAAGCACTCATCCAGTTTTTCCTGGTCACTGGATAAGACATGAACACGTTATGTGTTGGCCTGCATAGCGTCTTTGGGCAAACCCTAGAAATGAAGTCTCACAACCCAAGAGGGTTTAAAACATAGCCTTGCTGCAGCACATGCAATGATATCGAAGAAATGTATTCAATCTTTTCAGAAGCCTTTTTATAGCACAGCAACTTGGTAATGCACTAGACTGCGAGCATTTCGAACACGTGATGACCTAAATGGAATTTTAAGGAAGTTTTATTACCACATAGTTTAATTATTTTCCTTCTGTTACTGTCGAAGGTGTGGTTATGCAATATGTGTACTGTGCCAAATTACTGAAGAAATGTTATTATTTAATATTTATATTTCGAATCCCAGTTCTACAAATCCATTCAGTATCTTGCGCACGCCTATCAAAGCTCGTGTAGAATCAATAGCTGAATTGTTACCATTGTTTACTGATGAATCATTCCTAGATGCCATGTCCTTTGCTTCCGGTTGGTATCGGTGAATGATCCTTAGATGCCACGACATTTGCCTTCCAATTGCTGCGTCGATCCAGCCATATGCATCCGAGTGTGATCAGTATCCATTTTAAATTATTTCGCTTTCCCAAGCTGACTACATAAACTGCGTCAAGATGGAACTCCCCATGTCCTCCCAGATAGCTGTCCTTTTAAAGCGCAGCTTGTGGAAGAAGAGCATGCGCCGGCTTGGCATCGAATACGTGTGGCTGATTAATAACGAGGGTCGGTGTGCGTGCCATCCAGCCTCGATGTGAAGTATAGGGGGTTTCCCACATCCCAATTGGTGATTTATCGGGCTGGCACCCAAATTTCGCCTCAGAAACAAGATTCAAAAACATTTCGAACAATTTCGCTTACTTTCGCTTAAACGCTGCACCCAGATATTTCGGTACACACATTAATCCTTGGGGGAGGAAGGAGGGAGCAGTGGTGGGGAGGAATGCGTTAATAACCATGTCGAACTTACGTTCATGCGGGACAAAGGCACAATAAAAAGGTGGAACGCCCCATCAGTCTGACCCGACCCTTCAATATAACAACACGAACTTCCGTATAAGACAGCAGCCAGTTTCATGTTCTAACTAGCTAAATCTCTCGGATGTAAATATTGTCATTTCACAGAAATTACTGAGCTGATTTTGAACAGCGAATCACTGTTGAATTTGTCTAGTTGGTAGTTATGATACTAGTAGCAGAACTTTCTTTCTTCTTGAAATAGCGAAGTAGTCACCATTGTACCTGTAATTAACGTAATTCATTTGGGTCAAAACAGAATTACGATGGACGGCTCTAGAAGTATTTGAGGTGAGCAGCTAAGATGCACAAGGATACAAACTCCTACCAGTACACGATGCATTACTTATTTTTGTTAAACAATCATTCTGACGTACAAATAGAACAGACTTAAAATACATGAATAGTATTCACAGTACTGTTACACAAATACAAAATGTAGTTTATTCCGCGATTGATAGATATTGATTATCAAACAAGTGAACAACTTTTATGAAGTACAAGATTGACAGCTGCTACACTTTTTTTCCGCCTCCTTTCCAGCCGTCAAGGGAAGATTGCTATTTAAAATATTCTGCGACGATATGACGGCGACCCGCAAGCAAAGGATTAATCAAGTGGCAACAAAGCGCAAAGCACGCTCCACTGATGAAAGGGATCGCGGATTAATCCACAACGACAACTTCCAAATTGAGTGCCACGTCCTTGCTGCGCACAAATCCCAGGAAAAAATAGACCGAATGACAAGAATTTGCAATACGCTGTCATTGTTCCTTTGTTCTCTGTCCCACGTTCGACCTAAATGTTGGACAAGACTGAAGACCTACGTAAATGTTGTGTACACCTACCTCCGTCCTTACAGACTGGTTTCAGAGAAAGGGAAGTGACAAGTTTTAAGCAATAGCAAGATGTTAGAGAGAATACTACACCAAACAGTTTATGTTGGTTTTATGTGTAATCGTCATCATGAGATACATACGGTGAACCTGAACTCCATTGAGATAATTTTAGAGTTTTCTCAGGGATTTTGAGTATTCTGGTGTGTCCGTTGTCTCCGCTGGGTCATTACAGAGTATTAATGTGCTTATGAACATTCGGTTTCTTAAAAAACTGCATTGCCTTCTGCCAAAATACATTCACAACCAGTAAAATCCTGTAATTTGGAATTACCAAAACGTATAATAAAGAAAAAACCCTCATAACAATGTTAACGTTGTGTGGTTGCCGTTCTACTTGTCATAGCGTCGTTATGCCGCTCTTTCATTGCATTGAAATCAAACACGAGGCGCAAATCGGACAACTCTTCATGAGTAAACCAGTCCATGCGGCTACGAATCGGTTTTCACATACAACCAACACTGCCGTAAAATCAGACCCGAAAGAGAATCGAACAGTACTGAATTCAAGCTTGAGGGCGAAGCTTAAAGTGGGTGTTAGTGTTGTCAACAGCAATACAAGTACGGCGAGTAACTGGGTAAAGTTTGTTTCTAAACAAAGCTCTGCTTGCATTCCACCCACTTGTTCACTGTTTTGCAGATTTTTCACTGCAGTAGCGATACAAAGATAAATGGCAGTAAGACACAAAAGGAAAAGCAATTACTCTGCAACGAGCTACCAAAATACTGAAAAAAAAAACCTCCGAACGACATCAGAAATTTTGTCGTCGTAGTTCGGTTTCCCCTAATGCTACGCTTCTGAATGGTACATATTTATAGAACCAATATTTAAGAACGGCGAATGATTGAAGCCCAGAATTGAGTGCGTTCAATTGGAGGAACCTAATGGATTAAGGAAAGGAAGAAGCTGTATAGGCAATACATTTACATTACAACAAATTGTAAACAAACACCTGGAGTGCAATAATGAAGTGTTTCCTTTTCACAGATTTTGTAAAGGCTTTCAACAAAGTAAATATACAATTACTATTGGATATATTAAAGAGAAGAGTCATACTAATAAATCTCATACAGCAAATTCCGAATATCTATAACAATCCAAATAGCTGGGATACTGCAAAGAAAGAACGTAGGAGTTCGACAAGGTCCAAGCCTTTGCGACTGATTTTTAATATACAGGTATACATTGATGAAATGGTACGGTAATGGAAAATGAAGCTACTGAATTACACACAGGATTTTAACCAACAAGATTATGTAATGATGATGATTTTTGCAGTCAATCAAATTTTAAGATCGAATAGTGTATATAACTGTAGAGAATGCTATATCTTAACATATCACTGTCAATACAAACCATTACTTATGAGTTACAATCAAAATAAATTTGTCCATTTCGCGTGTCCAGAAATAACGACTGACCCTATGAAGGAAAAACATGAAGTGTCTGAACAGAAAATATTCCCTCCTTTCGTCAAAAATATTTGTTTCAGCAGAAACTATTTCCGCTCCTCATCTCTCTCTACAAATTGCTCTACAGTTTTTAATCATACCACTATTTGATCTCTCAGGTTTTATCGATAGAACAACCAGAATCACACCATTATCCACGTCACTATTTCTTTCATGCATAGTTTACATAAACCATAACTACTTTAGACCATAAAAGAAGCATCAAAATATTACAAAGGAATGGAGGTAGAAAAGAAAACTAAGTAGCTTTGAGCAATAACGGATGCAAAGTTATGAGAATTTTGTCATAGAATGTAGACTGAAAGGTGCCTATAATATTTGAAGACCTCTCAGTTCCCCTAAATTGCAAAACCTCTTTTAGCTTTGCTAAATTACATTCAGCTGACTAAGTGGTTTCCATCTTACCCCCATTTCCTTTTGATTGACAGGCACTTATCCTATTCTGCCCCTGCCTCCTCTCCCAACCCCACTAACCCCTCGCTGCTACAGGCACACGTTCAGTTCTGAGTTACTGGAATAGCTCCTCTCACTCTTATCAATTTGATTGACAACTTAATTACATTTATCAATTTATTAATCTCACACCCACTGGTAAATCCCTCCCCCCCCTCTCCTTCCTCCCCCCGAAAATTGCGGTAAGATCAAGTTCCATCAGGACACTGCGACATACCACAGCTACATCCACTAAACTAAGATAATGACGCGAAAAAAGGGCACTTGGGCTACCTCCACTAACCCAAGTCATCCGACTGCCACCTCTTCCTAGGAATTGACTAAAAAGGACTCAGTCTGCACTGGATAGGATGGACATAAGTCTTACTTAACCTATTGTTCTATTAAGTGGTTTTCCAGCTAACCTCATTTCCTTAAACTATTGTACCATCTTTAATGCCAAATTAAGTAATTATTCATGACCTTCCACCATTTTCTGGTACACTTTTCGAATTTCACATGCCTTTGAATGCCATATCTGGCATGTCCTCTTTGTCACCCACACCCTTAAATTATTCTACTGCATTTTACATAAAAATTATGAAAATTAACCTAGTGTTATGCACCTACCCTGCAGTTCTACTCCATGTCACCAACTCAGGCATCTCGCCCCTTAACTACTGAACAGCTAACATCACATTGATGTAAAACATTTTTGCAAATTATTTAAATCGAAATAAATCGCATGCATGGGGTAGTTTTTTTCAATTTTCAGCATCCTATTGGTTGGTGAAATCGACGGAATAAAGTTAAGACAAAACATCGCTAATAAAAAACACATTCCCCCAATTGACGCCTGCCTCTGCTGCCTCTGCTGCCACGGATGCCACCATAAGCCGCAAAGCGACGTCTAGGTGACTGTTTGAGTACCGCAACGATGAGGCGGCGACATCTCTTTCATACACGACACCCGAGATATTCCTGTTGAAACACATGTTCACCTAGGTACCATTGCTGCCACGATGACATAAAGCTGCAGTGTGGATCTAGCACCGAGGTAGATGCCCGAATGCTTTCCAGAATAGCACAGGGTACATTCTCCATAGCGATTGTCATTGAATTTACCTGTCAAACTGCAACTGCTGCCGGTGTGAGAGAACCATCTCAAATGACATTAGTTTTTGCTGAAGTACAGTGCTATTGAGGTGAGGTTTAAGATGGAAGATAACAAAATATGCATGCATATCGTTGCATGGAATGACACCTATCATGCAGCACGAATTGGGTTATGGGAGAAGGAGGCACGTGTCTGTGTCCACTTCCAAAGATATATAGCAGACATGTCTAAAATTATACCTCCTGTACTTGAAGAAAAACACAGGCAGGTCTAGAGAAGCTGCTGAAACCGAATGGGCTACCGCCCTAGAGACCAGACTATACACTGTCACAGCAGGAGCATGGTTGAGACAAAAAGAACGCAGAGATTGTGAGGTAGAAATTTATTTACTTCTGATCCAACTTAAAAATAATTTTACATTTTCATAAGCAGACACAGCAACACTTTTTTCATACATGTTCTTGAGTCGATGGAGAGGAGGATACCATAGAATTCCAGGTCTTTAATAACAGCAAACTTAAAGATTTGACGCATCCATGTGATCTTCTCCTTCCCCTTCACACTGATGGTGGTATCCGTGTGATCGAATAATTTAAGCGCCATCACCATAGCTTCATACGGTATGAGAGGATCATCCGCGTGAATTGCATGTTAGAAATCTGCTAACCACTTTGCACTCTTCCGTGTCTTTACACACTTCATGTACTTGAAAGGCCTCAGTGATGCAGTGTTTGCTGAGAATCTGTCTATTATTCCAGCATCTTGTAAGTACGCTACAAACGCAACATCTTTAAATATGAACTGTACATGCTCACCATCATAGAAACCCTGAGCGGCTGCAATGTTGTTCACACCTTGAGATGCCATTGTGAAATGCTCTAGGTATGGTGCACCACTTATTCATTTATACAGCTCGTTGCACAACACCAGAGAGTGGGCAGTAATTCATCACACAGTCATGTAGAACTAGAGCATATGCAGAAGTGTGTTCCGGCAAATTGTCAAAGATTCAAATTCAAGTAGCACATCTATAGATCCAGACTTAATTGTCTCATTGTGTTTCAAGCAGTCTAACATGATGATCGGCGAAAGCTCCTTAAACTTATGTTGACTGAGTGACACCCTCCTTCCCCTCCTTCGGTAATTTCATAGCAAGAAGCACGAAACCTTGCACACATCTCATATGCTAGACTGTATACATTTTGATTCCGCTGCAGATAGCATCAGTTAACTGTCGCACGGTGGAATCATTTGCTATATTTCCTCTTCCATCAGTCTGAAACGCAAGTATGATGAACGTAGTCGTCTCATGCTGCAATGAGGTTTTAGTAGCCCATGTTTATCTGCCTGAAGTCGGTAACACTGCGTTCTCGAAAACCTCCCACAAACGAAATGTCAGTGACAGAAATGTACTGCAATTCCGGACGTTTAAAAATTTCAAACGCTCCTCGTCGGATGCACTGATGTGAGGCACGTTCCATATTATCTTTTAGATTGTGATCATATTATCCTCTTGAGCTCTTTGAATGTTTGAGTTACTGTCCATTGCACTCTACACCAGAATGAGCTCCTGTTTAGCATTCATAATAATCTGTCTGATGTCCTCCAGGTAATCATAATAATTTTTAGAGGTATGCATGCAGTAAATCGCTTGTACTCTGTAACTGTTCTATCCTCTGGATCGTCTATGAACCATCCCACATTTTCTAAACCATAAAAATCTGTGGGTGATGCAGAGACGTATGTTTTAAGGGTCAATGTTATGCTGACATTGCGTGTGCGGTTGAACTCAGACCCATTGTGTTCATAGGGTATCTCTTAGAACATGATTGCTAAAGCATTACATGTGAGCTTTAATCCCACTGTATCGCTGCCATTAGTTTTCTTGAATGACCCCTCTAGGTACATGAAACTCTAGCATGGAAGCATGAGTTCATCTTGGTGCTGGATGACAGTCCTGATTTCATCGTTCTTGTTAAATGTGGTTGAAGCGTAAGGTTTATGAGAGAAGTATTCCTGACGTATAAATCTCGCATCATACTCTACCGCACTGGTAAGTGAGGACGTCATTGCACGGTTTCAAACCAACTGATTTAAGAAACTCTTAGTTCGCACATGTTATCACTTTGCTCTTTGCTAGCGAAGTGACATGCTGTGGATTGCATGCTCTTCTTTTGTACCGTACGCCCATCAGTTCTTCGTTCAATGATCTCCTCACCACGAATGTCAACAAGTTGGTTATTCTGGTGGTCCGCAATACGCAGTTCCAAATAATCCAGTGTCTGAGCTGTCACTGGAAGGTATATTGCATTTGCAGGGGTTTCCACAACCTTATACCCCGTTGCAACTGAGGGAAGAATCCGTAAATAGTATGAATCAGACTATCATTGAGATAGGAGTTTGTTGCAGTGTTACACTCGACTCGGATGGTGCTGACGGGAAGTATGTCCACAGTCCGATCAGACTTGTAAAATTTACTGTGATCCTTCTTCATAATCTGGCCTTTTGTGAAACCAAGCAGGCGCCTTATTCAGCCTTTCTGGTTAAAGTAAAACGTCGCGTTTACAGTCCTTATTTCAGATTTAAGTGGATTCATGTTTGCACGTAGTTCTATACCTTTTCCAGACTGTTGAAGCGCCTGGTTAAATCCGCAGGACAGAACAGGTGGTTCTAATTGTGGAAAGGAGCCAAAAATGAGCTGCTGTCAGTTACACTCGAATACATATAACCTTATTTAGTTGCCCACACATTACAGCGCAAATTTCCGAGCTTAACTGTGTATGTCACAAAATCTTATGGCTTACAGACACAATCTCTTTAATTTTTAAAATGGCTGTAGCCCATGATTTAAAACAAAACTACAATTGTGGTGTGCGTACTGTAAGGCCTTCGGTACACAAACCATCAGATTATTGTCGCTCTAACGAAGTAGGCGAGTGTCAGCAATATGTCTCGTGGTCTTATCGTGGCGTGTTTATCTTCCGCCGTTAGGTCAGACGATAGAAATGCCACTTGCACGCATAGAGTAGCAGATAGACAGTGACCAACTTTAAAGAGAACTTGATTAATTTTCACACACATTTATTAAAATAAGAACAAGCATAAAAATAACTTAACTTGGTTCTGGATGCTATTTACAGTTGACAATCTGAAGTTCCTTTGGTCTTGGTACATTAATCTTATTCTCACATATCTCTGATACTTGACAAAGTGTCTATACATTTCTCTTCATGGCTATGTACAGGAATATGATAATCTTATTAGGCGCAGACTGAAACTTGACTATAGACTGGTACAGACTCATGCAGACTGAGTAATCGGAGGTCTGTACACGCGTTATAATACCTCGAGCGTTCAGGTATCACTGCGCGAGTGTGATCCGCGAGGAGAAAAGGTTCTACGTTCGCAGCAATCTCATTGGCTGCGTTACATATTAACACGCGGATCGGCTGAAGCAGAATTTGGTCCGTCTCTAAGACAGCGCAATCTCGTAGTGCGGAGACGGACGAGCGCTGCGCCTGCGTTGTTGTGCTTAGCGGGGCGCGCTTTATTGGGAAAGTTGTGTACAACAATAAATTTTCAAAAGGCAAAAAGCACAATATTTCAAATGAGGCTGAAGGCCCAACCAATATGAGATTTAACAAGTAAGGAATTTAAATTTCAAGACGGCTGAATGCCCATGATTGAAAAGCACACCTACAATAAATTTTCATCAGGCATAAGGCCCAAAGCTTAATCTGAAAAAAAAAAATTATTTTAAATGAGACTGAAGTCCCAAACAATCTAAGACTTAGCAAGCAACGAATTCTAATTTTACTTTATCTGAAGGCCCATGATTGAAAAACACAAGAAAGGCAGAAAGCCAAAAGCTATATCCACAAATATTTTAAATGAAGCTGAAGGCCCAAACAATGCACGTAAGGAACTTTCAATTTTAAAACAGCTGAAGGCCCATTGTTTAAAACCCAACAAAAAGCATAAAAATTCAAACCTTCGGCCATGATCCGTTATAATACACAATCAAACATCAATAACAAAAGGCAGTACAACCAGCGGCGCTCAGAAGTTCCCGGGGTCGGTCTGCACTTGAAATATTAACGTTCGCTTAGGGGAGACAGGTAGTTGGCCCAACTATATCCGATCCACCAGCAACCCAACCAAGAGACAGTCAATGGACCCATTGACAAGATGACTTGCCTTCCACCTGTTTAGTACATAAGGAACTCCAATGCCGAAATGTAAAAGGCGTAACCACCCAATACCAATTATGCATAAGCTGTAAAAACTACACACTCGTGTTGGAGAGCGACAACACGGTGAGGAAAGGACAGTGCATGAATTTTAGGTCAGCAGCCAGGGCAGGTAACCGGAACGCGAACGACAACAAGGTAGAAAATTCCGCTGGTGCACTTGGACTTCAAATAACCAAAATACAGCTAAAATGCACCAGATGGTGCCAAACCTTCGCCAACTCGAACACTCATGGGAATACCCTCAACAGCCAACCATGAAAACCAACGGCACAATGTCATCAGACTGGCTTCGGTAATTAAGTCACCACTTAACTTTGATGTCCTGGATCGGTGAGCCATGAACCTCATAGCAATCTGAACAGTTACCACCAGTGCGTAGAGACCACAAGCAGGCCCAGCCTACCGCACCGCGCGGAGATTTCCTGGCTGATCCACAACAATCGACTGACTTGTCAGGGCCAGTGTGCCGACAACATTTAAAATAACTTGTCAGTCAAATCACACAAACTACACACAATTTCATGAACACTTTCACGAAGAACTAGGCAATTCTAACAGCAGTGACTGTAGAATAACAGGGACGAATATACACATCATCCAGCAAGACCACTGACCGATGATCACCCAAAGCCATCCCCACTCCAATCATCTTTGTCAGCAACCATCGGACGAGTTATGGCGGTCCAGACTTCACTTCTGCTGTGCCCAAACTGAACTTGTGCCGCATGCCAAATCCAACACTGCCAGGTCCGAACGAATTGACTGGCACGTACCAACCGACTGGTCGGCACACGACGACCGGGAAGTCATAGCAGTCCTACAAAGATAATACGGCAGAGCTAATATCGATAAGCGCTGCTAGTACCACTCATGGCCAGGAAAAGCAGCAACTCACTAACACAAGTAATTGAAACTAACATAACGAGATGGCAGTATAGCAGAAACAGGAAGTTAAATAAGAGATATGAGCACGAGCCTCACGCAGCTCAACTGTTTTAAGACTTCGTTTAAATCGATATTTCTACAATATCTTTCTCACCATTAATATCCAGATGCAGTTTGTTGTTAGTCTCATTGATATTTGGGATTCTGTTGTATGTCTCCAGTCCAATCAATGCAATACTCCATTCACCAACGATCAAATGAATTGGCAGGAAGTAATTTGCACACAATACAGATGATCGCCCTTTTAACTTCAAAGTGTATGACATTGCAACTGAACCTCAACTGATGAAGCAATGTTTAAAGCTCCTCCTTATATAGCATGCTTCTTTTTCTTTGCAAACATCAAGAGAAACATGATTCATAGATGTCCACAGAGGTATTAAAGTCCTGATAGCGCCGATGATTGTAGAACACACGTCTTCTGCTAGTGAAGTATCGCTGTAATTCTTCTGGCGGTTGCAGGTCACCAAATGAGTCGAAATAGTAGACGGTATCCGCATTTTTCATATCATATGATACCCAGTGGGTGCCAGGGCCTGCAGCAACATCTAAATTCACAGTGCCACACTCACAAGTTTTCCACATAGTCTTCGGTAATGTATCCACATAAACACACCACGGAATCTTGGTATGTTGAATTTGTTTCTAACAAACTTAACAACGTCAGTATTTGTGAGTTGTCGATCTGGTAGGATCGCTAATGGGCTTTTTTATGAATAGATCAAGCCCCTTCCTGTAGGGTTTCAAGTACAGTCCTTTTCCGATGGCTGCTGCTTCCATCATGCGGTTATGTCTTCTTACCTCTTCTAACTGCGCATGGGAGTTTTACGCGTTCTTGAACGTTCGAGCGATAGCTGTAGCACCACCAGTTAGGTAACCCACTGCAGAGAGGGCGGAGAGGGCCGGGATGAGAAATGGAAGAAAATCGCGAGATGTCTTAGGTATAGGTGAAACTCCACGTGCTTTAACTGATCCTCTTCTTCTTCTTCTTCCCGCATCTTTCTGCTTCAGTACGTTTTTAGCTTCATACATCGCTGTCGGGATACAGTTCTTCAAACAGCTCTGCTTCCCGCCCTTGGCCTTCTACTTGTTTAGTGCACAGCGTGCAGCATTCATAACTCGCTTGAAATTCAAGATTCCTAAACCCAATTTAATTTTATATTGCATGGTTTTATCAACTGCAAATGCTGCGATGCGTTGACTTACACCAATATCCTTTCTTCTCCGTATCGCCTTAGCCTTATCAGCTAAAATCCTATCGATACACGCTTCGTCGAGCAGATTAACCCCCTAATAACCCCGTTGTCAAGCGTTTCTGAACCTTTGTCCCGGGTCCATAGTAGTTATACCAAGGATGTCTAATTCCACTGGCAGGTTGTCTAGAATACCACCAACTTCCCTAATGCGTCTCCTAATACGCATGTTATGCTACTACAGTGGTTGTGAATTATGCGCCCCCATTATATAGCAAATCGGCGGCATCAATCCAACTGTTTTGTGTAGCTGGAAAACCAAGCCATTTGACTAGTGATTTATTTCTGCGACGTCTTATGAGTCTTTCCACGAGAAAAAATCTGGTTCAGAGCTTTTCTGCAACTCCTCGGTGTAGAAGCAGCCTGCAGTTTCCCCACCTTTACTATCCTTCAATATATAAGTTCTAGGATTCGTTCTTTGCTCCTTTCAAACTGTAAATATCTCTGTTGACCAGTTCGGTAGATATGATTTCTCAAATACCGTCTTGTGTTTTGAGATACGTACCAGATCACCTACACTGAATTACTGTCTGCGTGGATCCAACACTTCAGTGCGGTAGTACACCTTACACATGAGTCAATTATCACGAACATCAAATGGCTCTGAGCACTATGGGACTTAACTTATGAGCTCAGCAGCCCCCTAGAATTTAGAACTACTTAAACCTAACCAACCTAAGGGCATCACACACATCCAAGCCCGAGGCAGGATTCGAACCTGCGACCGTAGCGGTCACGCGGTTCCAGACTGTAGCGCCTAGAACCGCTCAGCCACCCCGGCCAGCTTATTTTAATTATGGTATGTTTGGTTCGATTATACTGAGCAATTATTTATGGGGGGATATCTGTCCATCTGTATAAGCCGCGAAGGTTAAAACGCATCCACATTTAACCGTATATTGTTCTGTTCAGACGCTCTACGATACTTCCCTTCAGGTGAGTGAATGTTGAGTAGTGATGTATTCCTTACCGCTCCATCAAGGTCTTGAAATACCTGCTGTAAAACTCTCCGCCGTGATCGTTTTGGATGTTGTCTCTCATCGATTCGTCCCTGTCTGTAGCAAACGCTCAAAAACATCCGCGACATTTCTACACGTTTTTGTTTTGACAAGTAATGCCCACGAAGATTTGGAGTATTTATCAATAACCATTAAAATAATTAGAAACCTTTATTTTCATGTGTATATTCCCTCATATCTACAAATCAGCTTGCCATAAGTCATCCAAACCTTTACTCGTAACATGCCTACGAGGGTATGTTTTGCGTGCTGGTTTGTGCAGTTCTCGAACTACTGTCTCCGTACTTACTCGATGATACCTCTGTCTCTGACCTCAGAGATTATTGAAACAACCTCATTCGAATGAGATGTATTACCTGCAGCAGCCGATGCCCTGGGCAGCCATAGTCGATCTATTATCTCGTTGGGGTCATCATAATGTTCAATTGTTCACTGCTTAATGCTCAATGTCGGTAGCATCACCGATGTTGCTGCTGTTGTTTTTGTTGATTTCGCCTTCAACTATTGGTTTTATAATGGTTTTATATTTCTTGTTGCTGAGGCTTTTCGCTATCATGTGCAGTATTTCACGGTACGTTTACCTATCGTTAACTGAATAATATATAGGTTTCTTGGTAGGTCTAAGGAAAATTAGATTCATTAAGCCAGGTGTTCTCTCAAACCACGTAACACCAACCTTTACTGTGTGATCAGTTACAGTTATGGGATGCATACCCAACAAATACGGTCTTCCCCTGCTAATGCCGTGTATGTGACACCATCTACACCGCTCACTATCTCCTGTAATAGCTGATATTTGGGTTGAAACACTGTTTTTTAGAACACACAATTATGTTCTAATCGGACTCCATCTACATGTTTTAGCAGTGTCGTGACGACATCGGTCTTCCCGCAGTGGGATGGAACTATAATAATTGCTCTTATATTATCAGGAATGAGAATTCCGTTCTTCTTCTTCTTCTTCTTCTTCTTCTTCTTCTTCAGGTCTTCTTTTGCGTCTTCACTTCCCGCCAATTCATTTGAGCGTTGGCGAATGGAGTATTGCATCGATTGGACTGGAGACATACAACAGCACCCCAAATATCACTGAGACTATCAACAAACAGCATCTGGATATTAATGGTGAAAAAAAACTTGTGGAAATAGAACTGGGTGCATACTATATCGACGATTTAAACAAAGTCTTAAAACAGTCAGGACAAGGTATTGAACTAGGTGCAAACAACAATAGACTAAAATCTAAAATAAGGACTGTAAATGCAACGATTTACTTTAACCAGAAAGGTTCAATTGGGTGCCTAGTGGGTTTCACAAAACCTCAGGTGTTGAAGAAGGATCCCAGTAAATTTTACATGTCAGATCAGTCTGTGGACATACTTCCTGTCAGCACAATCTGAGTCGAGTGTAACACTACTACAAACACCTATCTCAACAATAATCTGATTCATACTATTTACCGATTCTTCCCCTCAGTTGCAACGGGGTATAAGATCGTTGAGAGCCCTGCCAATGTAATATACCTTCGAGTGACAGTTCAGACATTGGATTATTTGCAGCTGCGTATTGTGAACCAGAATAACCAACCTGTTGACTTTCATGGTGAGGAGATCATTGTACGATTACATCTAAGGTGGGATGGGCAGACGGCATAAAACAAGTGGCCGCAATCCACATCATGTCACTTTGCTACCAAACAGCAAAGTGATAACATCACGATGAAGTCCTCACTCAATACAATCAGTGCGGTCGAGTATGATGCGAGACTTATACATCAGGAATACTTCTCTCATAAACCTTACGTTTCAACCACATTTAACAAGAACGATGAAATTAGGATTGTCATCCAGCACCAAGTTGCACTCACGCTTCCATGCAAGAGTTTCATATATCTAGAGGGTTCATTCAAGAAAACCGATGGCAGTGATTTAATGGGATCCAAGCCTACACATAAAGCTTTAGCATTCCTGTTCCGAGTGATACGCTAAGAACTGTCCGCCTTCTTAGCTGTGTGGTAACGATCTCGCCTCCCACCCAAGGGAGCCCGTGTTTGTTTCCCGGCTGGGTTGGAGATTTTCTCTGCTCAGAGATTTGCTGTTGTGTTGTCCTCATCAACTTTTCATCCTCATCACTTGCGAGCAAGTCACCCAATGTGGTGTCGAATGAAATAAGACTTGCATTTGGCGGCTGGGCTTCAACGAATAGGGCCTCCTGGCAGATGATGCCATATGCTCATTTACATTTTTTCGCTATGAACTCAGTGGGTCTGAGTTCGACCGTACACGCAATGTCGGCGTAACACTGACCCTTAAAACATACGTCTCTGCATCACCCACAGATTTCCATAGTTTAGAAAATGCGCAGTGGTTCATAGATGATTCACAGGATAGATCAATTGCAGAGTATAAGCGATTTATTGCATGCATAACTGTAATAATGGTTGTTCCATAAAAACACGGGAGAACTGCCGTAAGTCAGTAACATCTTGCCACGATATTTCGGCACAAAGTCTTTTGGCCATCTTCAGGTGAGTACAGCTGGAGAAGTACCGGCGTATACGCGCTGAGCTCTGCTATTTAAAGCCAAAGGGGCTGCATTGCGCATGCGCTGCGCATGTAGTGTTTAGCGTGCGCGTTCACAACTCCGTGCGCTGCGCCTGGCGCCATTCGCGGTGAAAACTTGGAATTTCGATATCAGATCGATCTTCATCTTCATACCGATAACTACGTTGATTTTTTTATCACTGTAATGAATAGAATGGCCAGTAGAAATGCAATGCTCAGCGATTGCGGACTTGGTGGGTTGGAGAAGGCGAGTATGCCGCTGGTGTTCCACAATACGTTCCTGCACCGTTCTTGTGGTCTGCCCTATATATGACTTGCGCAATCACACGGAATCTTGTAGACACCTGATTTACGTAGGCCCAGGTCATCCTTAACGGATCCCACCAGTGATGATATTTTAGGAGGAGGGCGAAAGATGACTAACTTGATGCTTCCTCAATATTCTACCTATCTGTGACGAGATGTTCCCAATAAAAGGTAGATAAGCCGTTGACCTGAAGACCTCTTCTTCTTCCTCCTTGTTGCGTCGTTTGTAGGACTGCATAGCTCTGTTCACTTGCTTAGTTGAAAAGCCATTCATCAGGAATACTTTTTGCAGGTGTTTCAGTTCCGCTTCAAGACTGTCGACGTCAGAAATAGTATGGGCACGGTGGATTAAAGTTTTAAGGACACCCATTGTTTGTGCCGGATGGTGGCAACTGGTAGCTTGCAGATACAAATCTGTATGGGTCGGTTTCCTATACACCGAATGACCAAGTGTGCCATCATTCTTGCGATGTACCAGAACATCTAAAAACGGCAAACAACCATCTTTTTCGGTCTCTACAGTGAACTTAATATTTTCATGTATGGAATTCATATGATGTAAAAATTCCTGGAGACGGTCCACGCCATGAAGCCATACTATAAAAGTGTCATCCACGTAACGCCAAAACACAGTCGGTTTAAAAGTGTCAGAGTCGAGAGCTCTCTCTTCAAAATCTTCCATAAAAAGATTTGCCACCAGGGGAGACAAAGGACTCCCCATAGCGACGCCGTCATATTGTTCATAAAATTCATTGTTGAATGAAAAATATGTAGAAGAGAGAGAGTATGCTCGAACGACGTTGTAATATCTGCATCAAACATATTACCGATCAGGTGTAATGAATCTACAAGAGGCACCTTGGTAAAGAGAGAAACCACGTCCAGGCTGACCAGCAAGTCGTTACTTTGCAACTGTAAAGACTGAATACGGCTGATAAAATCACTAGAGTTTTTTATGTGATGAGGGCATTTGCCTATAACTGGTTTAAGCAGTGATGCCAGAAATTTTGCTAGGTCGTAGGTGGCTGCCCCAATGTTGCTCACGATCGGACGTAATGGTACATTTTCCTTATGGATCTTAGGCAGTCCATATAGCCTGGGAGGAACCGCACTATTTGGTTTCAACCTCTTGATGACCTCCTTCGGTAGAGAACTATTTGATAAGAGTTCTGCTGTTTTTCGCATAACTCGGCTCGTGGGGTCCTTATCAATTTTGTGATAGGTGGAATCACATAATACAACATTGATCTTATTGACGTAATCATCCTTCGTCATAAGAACCGTAGAATTTCCTTTGTCCGATTTTAAGACAACTGTATCCACATCTGCTCTTAAATTACGGAGAGCTCTCCTTTCCATAGGTGAGATATTACTCTTCATAGGTGCACCTCTAGTCAGCACACGACAAGACTCACGTCGGACTTCCTCCGCTTTATCTGTATCAAGACGGCGTGCAGCTTCTTCAATGGCACTGACGAAGTCTACAAATGGCGGTGAAACAGGTGTGGGGGCAAAATTCAGACCTTTTCCTAACACAGACATAGTCGCATTGTGAACGCGCACGCTAAACAGTACATGCGCAGCGCATGCGCAATGCAGCCCCTTTGGCTCTAAATAGCAGAGCTCAGCGCGTATTCGCCAGTACTTCTCCAGCTGTACTCACCTGAAGATGGCCAAAAGACTTTGTGCCGAAATATCGTGGCAAGATGTTACTGACTTACGGCAGTTCTCCCGTGTTTTTATGGAATAAACAGTACGCCGTGAAAATTTCAAACATCACATGTAATAATGCTTATAGGTACTTTCAGGACAGGAGACAAATTATTATGAACGCTTAACAGGAGTTCATTCTGGTGCTGAGTGCGACGGGAAATAACTCATTCATTCAAGGATCTCAAGAGGATAATATGATCACAATCAGCAAGATAGTATGGAACATGCCTCACATCAGTGCATCCGACGAGGAGCGTTTGAAGCTTTTAAAAGTTCTGAATTGCAGTACATTTCTGTCACAGACATTTCGTTCGGGGGCGGTTTTCGAGAACCCAGTGTTACTGACTGCGAGCAGAAAAACATAGTCTATTAACACCTCTTTGCAGCTTGAGATAACTACATTCATCATACTTGCCTTTCAGACTGATGGAAGAGGTAATATTGCAAATGATTCCACCGTGCTCGACAACTCCAAGTTAACTGGTGCCAAAGTCTAACTCAATTCAGAATTCTACCCATATGACAGTTTACATCTGCAGCGGAATCAAAATGTGTGCAGTCTAGCTTATGAGATGTACGAGGTGCGGCTAGAAAAAAACCGGACTGATGCTGGAAAAAACATTTATTTACAATTATTTACAATTTCACGTTATCTCCTTCAATGTACTCTCCTCCTCGGTCTCTACACCGCTCCATACGAATTTTCCACTGTTCATAGCAATGCTGCAGATCATTTTCGGTAAGTCCATACATTACTTCCGTCGCTTTATCTTTTACTGCTTCAACAGTCTCAAATCTAGTTCCTTTCAAAGCTGACTTGACTTTAGGGAAAAGAAAAAAGTCACAGAGGGCCAAATCAGGTGAGTAGGGTGGATGATCTAAGATGGGAGGAGGAGGAGGATATTAGTGTTTAACGTCCCGTCGACAACGAGGTCATTAGAGACGGAGCGCAAGCTCGGGTTAGGGAAGGATCTGGAAGGAAATCGGCCGTGCCCTTTCAAAGGAACCATCCCGGCATTTGCCTGAAGCGATTTAGGGAAATCACGGAAAACCTAAAGCAGGATGGCCGGAGACGGGATTGAACCGTCGTCCTCCCGAATGCGAGTCCAGTGTGCTAACCACTGCGCCACCTCGCTCGGTTTGATCTAAGATGGGAATGTTGTGTTTTGCCAAAAAGTCTTCACTGACAACGCACTGTGAGCTGGGGCATTGTCTTGGTGAAGGATCCATGACTTTTTTCTCCACAAATCGTTCCGTTTTCTCCGTACTCGCTCACGTAGGGTAGCCAGGACGCTAATGTAGTAATGCTGATTCACTGTTTGTCCCTCTGGTACCCAATCAATGTGCACAATCCCTTTGATGTCAAAAAAAAAACAATCATCATTGCCTTGAATTTCGATTTTGACATTCGTGCTTTTTTTTGTCGTGGAGAACCAGGAGTTTTCCAATGCATCGATTGGCGTTTAGTTTCGGGATCGTAAGTAAAAAACCACGATTCATTGCAAGTAATAACATTTTGTAAGAAGGTGGGATCACTTTCAATGTTTTCCAGGATGTCAGAACAAATCATTCTTCGGCGTTCCTTCTGTTCAATTGTGAGACACTTTGGAACCATTTTTGAACACACTTTGTTCATGTTGAAACTTTCATGAAGAATCTGCCTAACACTTTCCTTGTCAACTCCTGTTAACTCAGACACTGCTCTGATTGTTAAACGGCGATCTTGTCGAACAAGTTTACCGATTTTTTCAATGTTTGAATCAGTTTTTGCTGACAATGGTCTGCCAGTGCGAGTGTCATCACTGGTGTCTTCGCGGCCATCTTTAAATCGTTTAAACCACTCAAACACTTGTGTTCGCGATAAACAATCATCGCCGTACACTTGTTGTAACATTACAAACGTTTCACTTGCAGATTTTCCTAGTTTGAAACAAAATTTGATGTTAACACACTGTTGTTTCTGTACACTCAACATTTTCCGACGCACAGACAAAACGTCAACTACTTAAAACAGACGCCACGGGCAGAGTGAGTGCAGGAGGCAGATGAAACTCGAGCAGTAGGCGGAGCGAGAGTCACGTGACAGGCCACGCGACTTTCAGCCTTATTGCATTCGTTTTATTGTTTCACCAGTACTAGTCCGGTTTTTTTCTAGCCACACCTCGTATGCAAGGTTTCATGCTACTTACTATGAAATTGCGGAAGGAGAGGGAGGAGGGTGTCTACTCAGTCCACAAAATATCAAGGAGCTTTCACCGATCATCATAATAGACTGCTTGAAACAGAATGAGATAATTAAGTCAGGACCTACAGATGTGCGACTTGAACTTTAATTTTTGATCAATTTCCCAGAACACTCTGCTGCATATGTTCTAGTTCTACGTGACCGTGTGATGAATTATTGCCCACTCGCTGGTGTTGTGGAATGAGCTGTATAAATGAGTAGGTTCTGCATCATACCTAGAGCTTTTCACAATGGCATCTCAAGGTGTGAACAAAATTGCAGCCGCTCAGGATTTCTATGATGGTGAGCGTATACAGTTCATATTTAAAGATGTTGCGTTTGTAAGGTACATACAAGATGCTGGAGTAATAGATTCTCAGCAAGCTTTGCATCACTGAGGCCTTTCGAGTATATGAAGTGTGCAAAGACACGGAAGAGTGCAAAGTGGTTAATACATTTCTAGCATGGAATTCACGGGGATGATCCTCTCATACCGTATAAAGAAATGGTGATGGCGCTTAAATTATTCGATCACACGGATACCACCATCTGTGTGAAGGGGAAGGAGAAGATGACATGGATGCGTGAAATCTTTACGTTTGCTGCTATTAAAGACCTGTAATTCCACGGGTGACCTCTCCATCGACTCAAGAACATGTATGAAAAAAGAGTTGGCGTGTCTGCTTCTGAAAATATAAAATTATTTTTAAGTTGGATCAGGAAACAATCTCTGTGTTCTTTTTTTCTCAACCATGCTCCCGCGGTGGCAGTGTATAGTTTTTTAACCACATGCTATGTCTGTGTTTTTCTTCAAGTCCATGAGGTATAATTTTAGACATGTCTGCTATATATATTTGAAAGTGGACACAGTCACTTGCCTCAATCTCCGATAACCCAATTCGTGCTGCATGATAGGCGCAATTCCATGCAACGATTTGCATGCATATTTTGTTATCTTCCATCTTAAACCTCACCTCAATAGCACTGATCTTGAGCAAAACCTAATGTCATTTGAGATGGTTCTCTCACACCGGCAGCAGTAGCATTTTGACATTTAAATTCAGTAACAATCGCTATGGGAATGCACCCTGTGCTATTCTGGGAAGCATTGGGGCATCTACCTCGGTGCTAGATCCACACTGCAGCTATATGTCATCGTGCCAGCAGTCATACCTAGGTGAACACTTGTTTCTACAGGAATTTCTCGGGTGTCATGTACGAAAGAGACGTCGCCACCTCATCCTTGTGGGACCTGAACTGATACTGAGGCACCACTTGGTAGCTGAAGGCGGCGGTGGCAGGTCATGTGGGGGGTGATGTGTTTTTTATTAGCGATCTTTCGTTTAAACTGTATTCTGTACAGTGGGGACCGATACTGTATGGATTTAACAGTATAAAATTCGATTTTTATTTTTCACCTGATGTCCATCCGTGCCTTCTGCCTGGCGGCTAGTTGCAGCAGATCAGTCACGTTCCAAGACCAGACAGAGCCACTTTGAAACTCGTGTGTTGAACCATCAGTAGTTAAACTCCAGTGTTGCTGACGACGTAACGCTACCTAACTATGCGTCTACGATTTGGCCGACCAATAGGGAGGTCTGGAGGCGGTCGCTTGGGGATGGAACAGCGACCAGCAGCAAGGAGCGGATACGCCATCCACTCTCTTCTGCTGGCAGCTTCCGACCCGACCAGACGTTCTCCTCTTCTGGTCTCTTGGGCGGCAGCCCATTCAGTTTCGGCAGCTTCTCTGGACCTGCCTTTATTTACTACATTAAACAACAATGCTCTTAAAAAAAACGCCTTTACCTCAACAGGTACCTACTGCTTTCCGTTCCTCGCCAACCCTGACTCGTTAACATCTGTCGTCAGAAGTGGGATAGCTCACCGTTAGGCTCGTCTTATTGTTCTAACTGGCGTACCCAATGAAGCTGCCAGTAGTATTGCACGCCTGATGCGCCACATGCGATGTGCAATAACACGCAGTATGAGAATGATATTTTCACTCTCCATCGGAGTGTGCGCTGATGTGAAACATCCTGGCAGATTAAAACTATGTGCCGGACCGAGACTGGAACTTACAGTCTTTCGCCGTTTCATCTTTCTTTCCAAACAGCAGCCGCATCGAACGTGAGGTCACTTTTTTTTTAATCTCATTTTGTTCGTCTTTGTTGGTTGTATCTGCTCGGAGAGGACGTCGCAAGACACCCGTTTCAGTTCATCGTTGATCCATTAACTCAGTCTTTTTTTTTTTTTATTACAGAGGGCACCTAAACCTCTGACCGAACACGCTGAGTTACCGTGCCGGCATGAATAAATTCAGTAATTCATGTATAAAAATTCTACATCTACATCTACATTTATACTCCGCAAGCCACCCAACGGTGTGTGGCGGAGGGCACGTTACGTGCCACTGTCATTACCTCCCTTTCCTGTTCCAGTCGCGTATGGTTCGCGGGAAGAACGACTGTCTGAAAGCCTCCGTGCGCGCTCTAAACTCTCTAATTTTACATTCGTGATCTCCTCGGGAGGTATAATTAGGGGTAAGCAATATATTCGATACCTCATCCAGAAACGCACCCTCTCGAAACCTGGCGAGCAAGCTACACCGCGATGCAGAGCGCCTCTCTTGCAGAGTCTGCCACTTGAGTTTATTAAACATCTCCGTAAAGCTATCACGGTCACCAAATAACCCTGTGACGAAACGCGCCGCTCTTCTTTGGTTCTCTATCTCCTCCGTCAACCCGATCTGGTACGGATCCCACACTGATGAGCAATACTCAAGTATAGGTCGAACGAGTGTTTTGTAAGCCACCTTCTTTGTTGATGGACTACATTTTCTAAGCACTCTCCCAATGAATCTCAACCTGGTACCCGCCTTACCAACAATTAATTTTATATGATCATTCCACTTCAAATCGTTCCGCACGCATACTCCCAGATATTTTACAGAAGTAACTGCTACCAGTGTGTGTTCCGCTATCATGTAATCATACAATAAAGGATCCTTCTTTCTATGTATTCGCAATACATTACATTTGTCTATGTTAAGGGACAGTTGCCACTCCCTGCACCAAGTGCCTATCCGCTGCAGATATTCCTGCATTTCGCTACAATTTTCTAATGCTGCAACTTCTCTGTATACTACAGCATCATCCGCGAAAAGCCACATGGAACTTCCGACACTATCTACTAGGTCATTTATATATATTGTGAAAAGCAATGGTCCCATAACACTCCCCTGTGGCACGCCAGAGGTTACCTTAACGTCTGTAGACGTCTCTCCATTGATAACAACATGCTGTGTTCTGTTTGCTAAAAACTCTTCAATCCAGCCACACAGCTGGTCTGATATACCGTAGGCTCTTACTTTGTTTATCAGGCGACAGTGCGGAACTGTATCCAACACCTTCCGGAAGTCAAGAAAAATAGCATCTACCTGGGAGCCTGTATCTAATATTTTCTGGGTCTCATGAATAAATAAAGCGAGTTGGGTCTCACACGATCGCTGTTTCCGGAATCCATGTTGATTCCTACATAGTAGATTCTGGGTTTCCAAAACCGACATGATACTCGAGCAAAAAACATGTTCTAAAATTCTACAACAGATAGACGTCAGAGATATAGGTCTATAGTTTAGCGCATCTGCTCGACGACCCTTCTTGAAGACTGGGACTACCTGTGCTCTTTTCCAATCATTTGGAACCCTCCGTTCCTCTAGAGACTTGCGGTACACGGCTGTTAGAATGGGGGCAAGTTCTTTCGCGTACTCTGTGTAGAATCGAATTGGTATCCCGTCAGGTCCAGTGGACTTTCCTCTGTTGAGTTATTCCAGTTGCTTTTCTATTCCTTGGACACTTATTTCGATGTCAGCCATTTTTTCGTTTGTGCGAGGATTTAGAGAAGGAACTGCAGTGCGGTCTTCCTCTGTGAAACAGCTTTGGAAAAAGGTGTTTAGTATTTCAGCTTTACGCGTGTCATCCTCTGTTTCAATGCCACCATCATCCCGGAGTGTCTGGATATGCTGTTTTGAGCCACTTACTGATTTAACGTAAGACCAGAACTTCCTAGGATTTTCTGTCAAGTCGGTACGTAGAATTTTACTTTCGAATTCACTGAACGCTTCACGCATAGCCCTCCTCACGCTAACTTTGACATCGTTTAGCTTCTGTTTGTCTGAGAGGTTTTGGCTGCGTTTGAACTTGGAGTGAAGCTCTCTTTGTTTTCGCAGTAGTTTCCTAACTTTGTTGTTGTACCACGGTGGGTTTTTCCCGTCCCTCACAGTTTTACACGGCACGTACCTGTCTAAAACGCATTTTACGATTGCCTTGAACTTTTTCCATGAACACTCAACATTGTCAGTGTCGGAACAGAAATTTTCTTTTTGATCTGTTAGGTAGTCTGAAATCTGCCTTCTATTACTCTTGCTAAACAGATAAACCTTCCTCCCTTTTTTATATTCCTATTAACTTCCATATTCAGGGATGCTGCAACGGCCTTATGATCACTGATTCCCTGTTCTGCACATACAGAGTCGAAAAGTTCGGGTCTGTTTGTTATCAGTAGGTCCAAGATGTTATCTCCACGAGTCGGTTCTCTGTTTAATTGCTCGAGGTAATTTTCGGATAGTGCACTCAGTATAATGTCACTCGATGCTCTGTCCCTACCACCCGTCCTAAACATCTGAGTGTCCCAGTCTACATCTGGTAAATTGAAATCTCCACCTAAGACTATAACATGCTGAGTAAATTTATGTGAAATGTATTCCAAATTTTCTCTCAGTTGTTCTGTCACTAATGCTGCTGAGTCGGGAGTTCGGTAAAAGGAGCCAATTATTAACCTAGCTCGGTTGTTGAGTGTAACCTCCACCCATAATAATTCACAGGAACTATCCACTTCTACTTCACTACAGGATAAACTACTACTAACAGCGACGAACACTCCACCACCGGTTGCATGCAATCTATCCTTTCTAAACACCGTCTGTGCCTTTTTAAAAATTTCGGCAGAATTTATCTCTGGCTTCAGCCAGCTTTCTGTACCTAAAAGGATTTCAGCTTCGGTGCTTTCTATCAGCGCTTGAAGTTCCGGTACTTTACCAACGCAGCTTCGACAGTTGACAATTACAATACCGATTGCTGCTTGGTCCCCGCATGTCCGGACTTTGCCCCGCACCCGTTGAGGCTGTTGCCCTTTCTGTACTTGCCCAAGGCAAGGCCATCTAAGCTAAAAAACCGCCCAGCCCACGCCACACAACCCCTGCTACCCGTGTAGCCGTTGTCGCGTGTAGTGGACTCCTGACCTATCCAGCAGAACCCGAAACCCCACCACCCTATGGCGCAAGTCGAGGAATCTGCAGCCCACACGGTCGCAGAACCGTCTCAGCCTCTGATTCAGACCCTCCACTCGGCTCTGTATCAAAGGTCCGCAGTCAGTCCTGTCGACGATGCTGCAGATGGTGAGCTCTGCTTTCATCCCGCTAGCGAGACTGGCAGTCTTCACCAAATCAGATAGCCGCCGGAAGCCAGAGAGGATTTCCTCCGATCCATAGCGACACACATCATTGGTGCCGACATGAGCGACCACCTGCAGATGGGTGCACCCTGTACGCTTCATGGCATCCGGAAGGACCCTTTCCACATCTGGAATGACTCCCCCCGGTATGCACACGGAGTGCACATTGGTTTTCTTCCCCTCTCTTGCTGCCATTTCCCTAAGGGGCCCCATTACGCGCCCGACGTTGGAGCTCCCAACTACCAGTAAGCCCACCCTCTGCGACCTCCCGGATCTTGCAGACTGAGGGGCAACCTCTGGAACAGGACAAGCAGCCATGTCAGGCCGAAGATCAGTATCAGCCTGAGACAGAGCCTGAAACCGGTTCGTCAGACAAACTGGAGAGGCCTTCCGTTCAGGCCTCCGGAATATCTCTCGCCCCCCTGCCACACCTTGAGACGACCTCCCACTCTACCACAGGTGAGGGATCAGCCTCAATGCGGGCAGTATCCCGGGCAACCACAGTCGTAGTCCGATCGGGGGATGCGTGGGACGAGCTGGCCGTCCCCGACAAACCCCCATCCGGACCCCCACAGTGATGCCCATTGGCAACAGCCTCAAGCTGTGTGAGCGAAGCCAACACTGCCTGAAGCTGGGAGCGAAGGGATGCCAACTCAGCCTGCATCCGAACACAGCAGTTGCAGTCCCTATCCATACTAAAAACGGTTGTGCAAAGAACGTCTGAAATAATCAACAGAGAGCGCAAACAAATCGACACAAAATTTAAACGGTTATTAAAATACAAGATTGCCTAGTAAATGCAGTAATGCTGCTACTTGCGCACTGCTGACACACTGCTCGGCGGCGGAAGGATTCTACGCGATTTTACACTATTCAGGTACTAAAACGCGATGCTACAACTCTCAAATACTATAATACGCCCGAAATTTATGAATTAAACAATGCAAGTACCCAAAACACGCAAAGAAATTAAGAATTAAACTATGTAACAAATGAGTGAGCTAGGAGTATACGACTTGCTGCTGCAGCTGCTGCTTATCCAACGGCGGCAGGGAGCACACTGGGGTGTAGCTGACGATTTGAAGGTTACTGTGAAGATAATACTTTACTTTATATATAGACAATAACTTTTACCATCACAAATCCAGTTAAGCAGCTGCTGAAGCGCCATTTCGGAAGTGCTAGAATTATCAGCCGCCATTTCCCTACAGCCATGCCGTCCCAATCACATGATCTTAATCTGTGTATTTCTGGCTGTGGGGCTATGTGACAGATGTTGCGTCCGTCTTCTGAGTGCAACTTTAGGTGCATTGAAGGCACTCATTCCGCAACACATTCTGAATGTGGCCACGGAAATACTTCAATCATCTTTGCTGTTTCTCGATTTCAACTTGTTGCATAAAACTGTGGCCACCATATTCAACATGTTTTGCGCTAGTCACAAGGAAATTAATAATTCTATTTCATTTTGATTAATGCTTTTTATGGGGTTTTGGCCTGAGGACGATTAAAAACAAACTTTTCAAATGGCTCTGAGCACTATGGGACTTAACTTCTTTGGTCATCAGTCCCCTAGAACTTAGAACTACTTAAACCTAACTAACCTAAGGACATCACACACATCCATGCCCGAGGCAGGATTCGAACCTGCGACCGTAGCGGTCGCGCGGTTCCAGAGTGTAGCGCCTAGAACCGCATGGCCACTGCGGGCGGCGCGGGAAGCTGTACTTCGTGCCGCTCCGATGTAGCGCGGTGGCTTGTTCCGGCCACGCGCCGCCATCCAGGAAACGCGCGTGTTCCGGCCGACTAACTGACATGCGTCGCACAGCCGTCGACACCGCCGACATCATCTTCGCTGCCGTTTCCTGCTGCCGTCGTCTAACGAGATGCAGCCGTCGGCGACCTACCACTGACGCTACTATGGCTCCTGTAAGTTCGACGCTCAGTCTTTCTTCGCCACCGCGTCCTTGTTGTCGAGAGTAGGTCCTTTCTTTTGTGCTCTGATTGTAAAGATTTCAGCGAGCACTAGGAGGCCTATAATTGTAACCATGCCTCAAACCCATAATACCACCAATAGCGAAGGGAACTCCCCACCTACGGAAAAACCAAACCCAGTAGCTACCCTGCAAGCAGAATGACATAATTAACAGAAGAATGCCAAAAATTGGCTCAAACCAAGTCTGCCAGTCTACGTACATCAGAAAAACACCCTGCTGCGCCACAAATGATGGCTACAAGCACCTTCATTTGCACAATACCCAGCCAAACATTGCAGCTTTAGATAACTGTTTCAATGCAGACGGTTTCAGTCCAACATTTTCTGGAAAACCTAACGAGCAAATAAATTCCTTTCTGTAAACAGTCCGAGATGAAGGCCGCGCTTGCGCTTGGCCAAACGACTTCCGATTAACTGTACTCTGCCTTAAATTGTCAGGTGACGCCCGTACATATATCGAATCAGTTCACATCCTTAGGGACACCACCTCTTTTGCCACTTTAGACGCCGAATTGAAAGAAAGATATTCGGACACACGTGACGCCCGCTATTACAGGGACAGGTTGTCCACTCTCAGTCAGAAGCAAGGGTAGGATGTAGAGGCATTTGCTGACCGAATCCGCGCTGTGGCTTGCCGCACTTATATGCTGGGTTCGGACGTATTTATACATTGAATCGATCCGTATGTTGGAGGAGAGGTAAAGATAGCATCACCCGCCTCGTTGCATTGTGCCACACGACTCGCGATGTTGCGAGAGGGGATACGTTTTATTGCCAGTTCGGTGCGCCCGAACCAACAAGCATGTCCGATTTTTAAATATGAGCAGACATGCCAACGCTGCCTAAAGGCAGGCCATGCTGACGCGCAGTGCCTCACACCTAATTGTTCTTGGTATGGAATCATAGGACATATGAGTAAAAACTGCACACAAAACCCGGGTAACGAGGGCCCCTCGCACAATCAGCAGAAGGAACAAGTCACCAGTGATTCACCACGACCCAAAAATCAGCCGCAAAACGGTCGCGAGGGCAAGTCACGCTTCCCGACCGTGCCCCATGTAAAATTCACGCACCCAGTCCGCCACTGTGTCGTAAGTGAGGCGACGAATATCCTCCTCAATGGCAAAGTTCGAGGAAAAAAGGTATGTGTGCTTATCGACACGGGAGCACAAATCAGCGTATTATTCATAGGACACGGGGATAGACAAGTGTTAAAACCACCCCGTCACCATATTAACGGACTGAGTGACAAGATTATCATACCCGCTGGGTACTGCCAAGTCAAGTTGAATATCGGTGCCAGCCACCACCCTTTTGAGATGAATGTAATTCGTAAACGAAGGCGAGATTTTGATGTCATCCTGGGGAGTGATATCCTCCACCACTGTCAGAGTGTAGAAGATTACAGAACGCAAATTGTCCGTTTCGGTGAGGAAGCAATCCGTTTCGGCGGCCCACACGTCGTTCAGTCGCAAGGTACTTGTGAAATGCGGCTGCTTCCACAGGTTCCTTCCGCACAAACGTGGGCATTACGTACAACTACCTCTGTTAGAATCAGCGGTGGCACAGGATGCGTTCTCCGGCTTGGGGTCAAACCCCGTCAACTACCAAGAAAAGCGTTACTGCTGGACCCTCTACGTGAAAACGATGTCCTCGACAGATTATAGGTCCATGTTAAACGTGGCTTAACGACAGTGGAAGTGCAGGGGAAGAAATTTTATGTTCCCATCTGTTTGGACAATTTTGGAATGAAACAGGTAGAGATTCCTAGTGGCATCGTTATAGCTAGCGGCCACGAGACTGAAGAAAACCACCCTGTACAAGAGAAGCCAAAATCTAACTGAAAACATTGGCTTCCAGGACGCAGCCTATATCATACTGCTCCCGTTCTCAAATTCAACGATAAGTTAGCTCATCTACCTGCATCTGACCAAAACAAATCATACTCTGTCTTGGAAGAACGCTCCTGGTTATTCGACGAAAGGCTTTATTTGCCAGCTACTGACCTTGTTTACCATGAGATTCCCACCGGAGATGCGAGGACCATTGCACAGAAACCATGTAGACTACCATATCACCTCCAGCCTGTTGTGGAAGAAACTATCAAACAGCAGCTTGAGACAGGGATAATACAACCCCCTGCCAGTCCCTGGTCGTCCTCAAGTGCCGTAGTCCCAAACATATTAATAAATGGAGAGAAGACCTACCACCTTTGCATCGATATGAGATCAGTAAATTAGGTAACCACTCCTGATACTTACGCTCTCCCCCATATCAAAGAAACACTGGACAGGTTAGGAAACTGCAAATACTTCACTGGCCTTGATTTGGAGAGTGGCTGCCACCAAATACCGATTGCAACGCAGCACAGGCCAAAAACAGCGTTTGTAGTTCCCTTCGGTCTAGACGAATCTCTGAGAATACCATTCGGGCTGCGCAACGCCCCAATCACTTTCCAACGCTTTGCTGACTTACTGCTACGAGGACTGAAACCCAAATGTGTTTAGTTTATCTACATGATATTGTCTTTACCACAGCCATAGATTAGCAAGTTAATAGGTTAAGAAATGTCTTGTTTGGACTAAGAAGTGCCAATTTAAGGTTGAAAATAGAAAAATGTTCCTTCGCTCGGAGGCAAGTACAGTATGTAGGGAATATTATTAGTGCTGATGGGATAAAGCCAGACCCCCGTCTTATTGAAGCAGTTAGAACATCCCCTTCCCCTAAGAATGGATATAATTGAAAAGCTTTCTGGGACTCAGCAACTATTATAGGCGTTTTGTAAAGGACTATGCCACAATAAAAAATGGTTCAAATGGCTCTGAGCACTATGGGATTTAACATCTGTGGTCATCAGTCCCCTAGAACTTAGAACTACTTAAACCTAACTAACCTAAGGACATCACATACATCCATGCCCGAGGCAGGATTCGAACCTGTGACCGTAGCAGTCGCGCGATTCCGGACTGAGCGCCTAGAACCACTAGACCACCGCGGCCTATGCCACAATAGCTAAACCCCTTACCTACCTGTCGAAAAAATATGTACCCTATCAATGGACCCCCGAGTGTGAAGCTGCTGTGCAGCATATCGGAGATGCCCTGACCGGTTCCCCCCATCTTGATCCATCCCGATTTCGAAAAACTATTCATTCTCTCCTGTGACGTGTCAGAATTTGCAGGCAATATGACAATTGATGAATTAAAAGACTCACAGGAAAATGATACAAAATGCTGCCAGTAATGCTCCCATCTGGATTTTGTTACAGAGGATGGATTTCTATACCACAAGCCCCCCCCCCCCCCCCCCCCGGGTAGACATATTATAGTAATACCTAAAGACTTACAACCCAGAATTATTGCCCAGTGCCATAACAGCATCCAAGCTTGTCATAGTGGACGAAGAGCCACAAACCTCCTCATTGCCATGAAGTATTGGTGGGACAAAATATGGCGAGATGTTTCCAAGTATATAAAAAGTTGCTTACCATGCGCTCTAAGAGCACCACCCCCAAGAATCAAAATACCCTTACAATCTCTTCCCGAGGCATCAAAACCCTTTCAGTTTGTATCTTTGGACGTAGTTTGGCCACTTCCTGTAAGTACACAAGGAAGTAAATGTGTTCCATCCATTACTGATCACTTCTCCCAATATCTTATTTTGGAACCAATCGCTGACATGTCAGCTGAAACAATAGAAAGAGCTTTTGTAGATCATCTTGTCCTTCCTTTCGGAAGCCCTGAAGCCATCATAACTGATGTCCCCCTTATTTGTCCAAGTTTGCCAATTTCTGAGAATTAAATACTGGAGAACCACCCCTTTTCACCCCCAGGCAAATGACGGCATTGAATGCGTCCATCGCACTGTGAAACGAATGCTTTCCTATTACATCAAGTCAGCCCGCCTGTGACTCGCAAAGATCCATTTCGTACATGGCAAGTGCATACAACAGCCACTGAACATATCACTTATGAGATAGTGTGTGGCCACCCTACGGAATCTCCCTTTGAGATCAATAAATTACCTCCAGGAATCGATCGCACAGTTATGGGGCAAGCCCGCCACCTTAAGGCCATTTGAAAGAAGGTACAAGGGAACAACCGCAAAACAATCAGGAAGCAAATGGAAAGAAGAAATAAAAATGCGATCCCCCCCCCCCTCACCTGGAAACCTGGTGATTTGATTTTGCTAGTGTAAATAAAGGAAGAGTGAAGAAACTTAACCCCCTGTATGAAGTGTGGTGTCACCGCCAGACACCACACTTGCTAGGTGGTGGCCTTTAAATCGGCCGCGGTCCGTTAGTATACGTCGGACCTGCGTGTCGCCACTATCAGTGATTGCAGACCGAGCGCCGCCACACGGCAGGTCTAGAGACACTTCCTAGCACTCGCCCCAGTTGTACAGCCGACATTGCTAGCAATGGTTCACTGACAAAATACGCTCTCATTTGCCGAGACGATAGTTAGCATAGCCTTCAGCTACGTCTTTGCTACGACCTAGCAAGGCGCCATTATCAGTTGCTATTGATATTGTAAAGAATGTGCAGACAAGAGCTACGTTCAACATTAATGGATTAAAGTTAAGTATTCCACCAGTTACATCCTTTTTTTCTAGTCTAACTTCCTTGTCCTGTTTCAGACCTCACGCCAGCCTGCGTGAGGTAAAACGCGTGCCTTTCGGCTTCCTCCAAACTCCGTGGGTTGGCTCCTGCCAGTCCACAACATGAAGGACCATATTCAATAATTTGGCTTGCTTCCCCTGTTAATGAAGAATTACAACAACCCGACTGCAAAGTGACCGTCCATTTTGATAGGCTAAAACGCTATTCAGGAACTCTGCCTCTCCCACCGCCTTCTGAGACAAGCGCTGGACCTTCAGCAGGTTCTTCTCCCTCTGAAACGGAGGAAACAAAGTTACACCAACCCCAGCTCGCCCTAGATACGCTATGAGATCTAAACACCGATATGTCTTACAGCCATGGTCTAAACACTTAAGATATTCCCAGTTATATCAGCCAAAAGAAAAAGTAACAAGCCTTAAGCAACCACCTTATTACTTTCCTTTGCAAATGAACATTCTACCCATAAAATATTTTAACGAAATCGCTGTTATTTTCGTTAAAGAATAATTATCAATTATTATTGCTTTTAGTTACTTAATTTGCCTCTCTTTAACTGTCTTCTGTAAGTACGAACTTTGTTGTAGAAACTCTCTCTTATTTACGTGTGGTAATAAAGAAATTCACTTTCAAAAGAATTACGTACATTTAAGAATTACGTGAACTCATATTAACTGATTAAGCATATGTAGTTGAGAATTAAATCCTTTACATAATCCGGCCTTGGCACACATTTTCTAAGTGCAGTGGTTTTTTTTTAAATATTTAAATAATTAATGAATTCTATCCCGGCGTTAGCTATGGAACACAAGATTATCTCTATTAGCAGAAAATGGTTAATTATTGCCAAGCTGACATTTAATTATCACTGATCAAACCTACTTCGCTATACATTTAAGTTATTTGCAAGAACCAAAATTGTTAAATTTCAATGTTAACTAACATTAACTATCCGCCTACGAATGCACCAACGTATAATTAGTTTAAAAATTCATCAGTCTCAGGATCACTGTAAAAGAAGAACAATTTCTTAATTCACTGTTAATTTTTATATATCTGTTCCCGATTTACGGGTTTGGTTGATTTTTCCTTTAGACTGTAGGAATAATTGAACTCACATTAATTTGTAACGCCTCCTCTAATGGCGGCTAAATCTAGACAGAGACAAAAGAAGTCTACCCATTCATAAATCAGTTCGACACAGCTTCCTCTCGCATTCAGCTCTACACAGAGAAGACCAAAGAATACGCTGTACATGGTTCTTTTATACTACTGCTAACTATTAACATTTCTTTGTAATTTGTCAATATTATTCTCCTCTGGCTAAATTTCACATCTCTGTTATCGCAGATACTGACACATTTCACAATCACATAATAAATATAGAGAAATTACTATCCTAAATACAGAGAGAATATTACTACAAAAAATATTACGATAATAACAAATGTCTTTTACACAAAATTCAATAATATTTTTTGTTCAATAATTACGGTATATACAACTTGCTCAGGGCGGCGTATATGATACAAATAAACTCTTGTTCATTAATAGCGTGAGGTTGCCAGGGAACGTTACATTGCCCCCTGGCAGCATTTGGCAAAGAGTTTCTATACTTTGACACAATGGTGCCAGTAACGTTCTTTACAATGCTGTATTTTTTATGGAATGGCTCTTTTAATTAGTCCCAGGGTTATATATGTTCATGGCTCCCCCATTTGGGCGAAGGCAGACAGGAAACCTGGGCAAAACTGTGCCGGAGCCCAGCCATCCCAGTTGGTTCATGATTAATATTGTCTCTTTAACAGTCATTCATTTGAATTAATTTAGCAGTTTGTCACCAACGATTACATAATATCACCGTCACATATAGTTCAACGAAAGTTTTCTTTCACTTAGCACAGGATCACTTTTCATAATGTTTCCACTACCTACGTGTTACAAATTCATCTCTTGCACTTGTTAGTGTTCATTTTCTCTTATCAGTTTACGGACATACATAATAAATGTTCAATGTTTATCAAAATGGAGTCATTGACATGTTATGCAGTTTATGTAAATATTTTGGAAAAAGTCAATAATGCTGTAGTTGGTGAGCGGTGCGGAGTGATTGTTGAGCGAAGCTCGGCGCGGCGCGTTGGCTCCGTGTAGGTCACCGCCCCCGGTGTTGACAGCTACGGCGCGGAGAGGCGTGTGGCTTGTCTGGTCTTATACGGGCTGCTGCGGCCGCTGCATGGCTGATGTAGCCGGATGCGCGTTGTATATCAGCTCGCCCGTGTGACGTCTTCTTGCAGTGCTCCAGCAAACATGCAACAAGTTCACAAACAGTGTACTATCCTTATGGGTATTTTTCCTGCTGTGGAAAAAAAAAACGTACACAGTTATTGGCAGTTATTATTCAGTAGGCCTTCACTAGTCTGGTTTGCACAATGTTTCGTTGTCACAGTAACACGTTTTATGGGCACACAATATTTTTCACCATGTCATGACCTGTCATTAGTCACACGCAAGTTTTCACCTTACGACAAAATGTATCCCTGTAGTCAATGCGCTTTCCTAGCGTCCCTTGACACACAAAGAATTAAAGTTTGACACTAACTTGGTCCACCGTCCGTTATCGGCTCACTGTTCGTGTCGTGCTAGTTCCTTGTCCATTTGCACACACGGCGATGATACAATTTTTTAGTACTTGTACAAAACAACTTCGTGATGTATTGCTGCAGGTTTAACAGTCACTGTCTGTCTCTGCCACACAATACTGCACTTTTGTTTAAGTTCCTTTATTTTTATTTATAATGTCCGTTGTGCAATTTTTGTAACAGCACATTCGTAACTCTTTACCAAGGTGTGTGATATTTGCGTACATGGTAACAAATGTTAAAACTTCGTATTAGTTTGCCCAAAAATCATCTATATTCGTGTTCGAGTAGGGTTTATTTGTGCATTCCAGCCGGATTCAGGCATATTGTTCAATAACTCCTTTGAAATTATGTCTTACTTCACTTGTAAGGTCCTAAGTAACTACAGTGTAGTCTCTGTAGGCTAAAATTGACTTGGACTGTATCAGGCTAGCTCCTTTTTTTTTTACTGATTAAATCTGCACATGCTTCAATTGAAGCTTCTTTGTGCGTAACTTTGCGCTACTTAAATTTGCAATAAGTTTGCCTCCCATGGTGCCCTCGGGTCACTACTGGGTGCATTATTCTCTTTGATAACATTGGTTTGATAATAAAGTTCTCAGGGCCTCATATTATTGATATTATTCTGGGTTCGAATCTGTCAATCTGACAGCTACACATATATACATATATACACATATAATAGAAAAGATTCTACTAGAAACATTGCAAGTTTGACACTCATATAAAATATTATGCAGTACACAAACTAATCATTACTAAAATGTTCCTCCTGACTGATCTCTATCACAATTTAACACTATAAATAATTGCACTAATCAGGTTATCTGTGCAGAAGAGCATGTTTGAGCTAACATTAATTGAAAGAAGACATAACACAAATATTCATAAACAAAAAGGAAGTCAGTCATATTCTTATAACTAAATACTTCTACACTAGTACATTATCCCTACAGATAACACATCATTAATGTTCATTCATTTACAAAAGAATGTTGTCCACATAGGACTATTAGTCTTTTACTGTAGGAATATTTTTACATCCTTACGCGGATACAGTCCCCGTACTCTCCCTGAGTGGGGATCTGCTAAGAGATAGCTACACTCATGTGGCACACTTACTACTCTAAAAGGTCCATTGTACACCAATTGCCACCTGATATTCTGTTTCAAGGATGCCGAGGACTTAGGATGATTGCACAAGAGTACTAAGTCCCCAACACTAAATTTTTGGTTATTCGTCACATGTCGATTATATTTTTCTTTCCTTTTCTGAGCGCACCTGGTAAGGTTGCACCCTGCTTTTCTTCTCTTCTCTTCCTTAGTCTCAGGAATGACTGGGACCTTAGCCAAAGGTGCCAGCCACTCATTCAGAACTCTATTATTATTCATTATAATCTCGTTTGGTGGATACCCCGTAGAAGCATGCGGGGTTGCGTTGTGAATTTCCACAAACTTAGGTATCAGATCTGGCCATCTTGTGTGCTTATATGCAATGTATAACCTGAAAAATTTATTTAACTCTCCAAATGTTCTCTCTACTAAACTTGCTTGTGGGTGAAAACGGGATAATAGTATGTGCTTTATATCTTGTTCATGTAAATAGTTTTTCCAGGTATGGCCTGTAAAATAGGAAGCATTATCTCATATTATCGCTTCAGGCTTACCCACTTTTGTAAAATATTCTTTCCCTAACCATTTAACTATTCCACGAGCAGTGGCTGATTTAAGGCAGTATATTTTTAAGTATTTAGAGAAAAGGTCATACACCGCTAAAATGTACTTTAATGCACCCCTGGCTCGTGGTTAGGGTCCTGCTATGTCTATAGATACTAACTGAAGTGGACGATGAGGCACTATAGGATGCAGTTCACACCTTGTGGACTTATTTTGAAACTTAGCTTTTTGGCACAGAGGACAATTCCTGATAATGGTGCGAGTCTGCTGGCTTATTCCCTTAAAGTAACAGAATCTGGATAAAATCCTTATTGTTTTGCCTATCCCAGCGTGACCCCATGCTAAATGCGTGTGCCACACTACAGCTGGGATAGCCTGTTGCGGTTCACACACGACTCCATGGTCATTTGACACACCTGTTTTATAATACAGAATATTATCTACTATTTTGAAATTCTGAACACTTTTAAGATTGGTTCCTTCTTTAATTTTGCTAATGATATCTCGCCAAATCGGATCAGTTTCCTGCAATATAGACATATTCTTACACATGTGTAAAAAGTCCCTCCTATGTACCTTATCTTGTACTAAGAGTATTCGATATTCCCCCGATTGTTCCAAAATCTTTGACACTGAGGATTGCTCTAGTGGGAGCCTCGACAATGCGTCAGCTACAACATTATCTTGTCCTTTTAGGTACATAATCTTAATTTTATATTCCTGTAATGCTAACCTCCATCTTAGCAAGCGGGTATGGTATAATTTGCAAGACATTAAATAGCTCAGAGCCTGGTGGTCACTGAATACTTTAACTTCTTTACCATAGAAGTAATAGTTGAATTTCTTTACCGCCCAAACCACTGCAAGAGCCTCTAATTCGGTAGCGGAATATGCTCTCTCACAGCTGTTTAGTGTGCGGCTGGCAAATCCGATTACATTGATTGTTGTGGGGTCGTTGCTCCTGTCCCACTGAAATAAACAAGCGCCTAGACCGTATGAACACGAATCTGTCGCTATGCAAAAATCTTTTGTCATGTCTGGGTGTCGCAGTATGTTTGCATTCACCAAGGCGTTTTTGATAGCGTCAAATGCGCGTTGACATTCTTCTGTCCACACCCAGTGCGCATTTTTACGCAACAGGCTCAATAAAGATTCGTTATTCATTAATTGGTTTGGAACAAACCGTCTAAAAAAGGATGCAAGACCTATAAACGCTTTGAGTTGTCTCTTAGTTCTCGGACTAGGAAACCCACGAATTGCGTCAAGTTTTTTGCTGTCAGGTTTGATGCCTTGTGGTGTTATTATGTGACCTAGAAATTTAATCTGATTACGTCCAAATTTGGATTTCTCAAGATTCGCTGTTACTCCCGCTTGCTTAAACCTTTCTAAGACTCTACTCAGTAGTTCTACGTGCTCCTCCCAGGTGGCAGTGGCAATCACCAGATCGTCTACATACACTGTTACCCTTTGCAGCAAATCCGGACCTAAAACCGCGTCGAGGGCTGTTATGAAAACTCCTGCACTTACATTTAAGCCGAAAGGTAGTACCCTAAATTGGTAGCTCCTTCCCCCAAATATAAATGCGCTATATTTCCTCGACTCGGGTGTGAGCAGGATTTGCCAGAATGAACTTCTCATATCAATGGATGTCAAATATTGCACTCCATGGAATTTTTGAATTTGCTCATCTAAGTTTTCCGGATGAGTCCTGACAGGTACAATAATTTCGTTTATGTCTCTCGCATCTAATACTAACCGTACCTGTCCGTCTGCTTTTGCTACCGCCACCAAAGGACTACTATAAGGGGACAAAGACGGTTCTATTATTCCCCACTCGATCAGTTTTCTTATTTCTTTAGCTACTATATCCTTCTTGGACCAAGGAATGGAGTATGAGGCTCGACAGTAGGTTTGGGGCTTCACCTCGATATTGTACTGATATCCCTTAACAATTCCTGGTCGTTCTGAAAATACATCTGCATAGATAGTTAATAACTGTACCAAATCCTGCTGTTGCATTGAGTTCAAATTTTTGGACTGTGATACTTTGTTCACTAGTGCATCCACATTTACTTTTAATTGATCACTTTGTACGTCTGGATAATAGAGATTTTGTCCTTGACAATGATTGTCTAAATGTAGTATCCACAGATTCCTACACTTTATGATAATAGCATTACAATTAGGCACAGGTACCTCTTCAGATCTGAGCATGGACAATTCTATCCTCTTACCAGCGTTCATCAAACTTAATTTTCCCCGAGAAAGGTCGATTATTGCGTCCCTTTCTCTCAAAAAATCTACCCCCAAAATGCAGGCTACCCTTAAACCCTTTACTACCAGGAATGAGCACGCTATGGCTTCTTTCCCTATATACATCTCTACCCGCACTTGGAGTTTAATTATTTGTCGCTGTGCACTTATGGCTCCAGTGACTTTACAATTGTTCACAGGAAAAGTCAGCATACGCCTTTCTTTCCCCAGTACTTTGAATAAGTCCATACTCATGACACTGACAGTAGCACCTGTATCTACGATCGCTTGCACATCAATATTGTTAATTTTGATCTCTATTATCGCTTGTACTTTGTCTTTGTGCTCCTTTATGCACGTGGATGGTTCAGTTATCAATTCATGTCCCATCTGTACCCCGTCATTATACCTGAGGATACAGATTCCCAATGTTTTGTTCGGTGTCGGGCTGCTCTCAATCCAAACCTCAGCCGACGATGGAGAGCGTATCTCGGCTGAATCTAGTTTGTTGAATTATTACAGGTGGATGGGTGTGGCTGCTCTGTGTCACTGACCTCCACTATGTGTAAGTTGTGTTGCGTCGGCCGCCACGGTTGCGCAATTGGCGCATTTTGTGGTGGCGGTCGGTTATTGTCATATCCTTCACTGTTTGGCCGGTCCGTATTGGGCCTCTGGTTCTGTGGCCAAGTTCGGTTTGCATCATTATAGGTATTAGTGTTCCACGGCCCCCTGGCATTTTTCCATCTACTATTGCTTGGTGGGCCTGTTTCATATCGGTCATCAGACCTCCTTTTCCGGTCATTATTCACCGGCGGACTATTGCCGTTCCGGTCTCTACCTCTATTCCCGTTTTGTACATAATCTTGTCTCCTATTGCTACCTCCGCCGTTTCCATTATTTGGTTGAGGCGTGTTATTTCGACCATTTCTGTAACCGTTTCCGTTACTTCTAGCCTGTTCAGAGGCTGCCTTAACATCCTCCTGAATCAGGTCAATTGAGTCCAGAACAGACAAGAAATGTTCCATGTCATTCTCCGGCACCTGTATAAGTTTTTCCTTTACGTGTATCGGCAAGTGTGATTTCAAAAGCCTGATCAAATCCCGGGATGAAATCTGCTCGTCCCAATAACGGGTCTTATTAATGTACTTCTCAAAATATTTTCGCAAATACCCTAATCGTGGAGAATACGGCTCTGGATTATATACCTCCTTCCGTAATCTCTCCTGAATACATGTTGACCAATATTTGGCCAATAATGCTTTCTCAAATTGCTCATATGTATCGCAACTGTCAGCTGCTTCGGTTGCCCATAATGCAGCATCACCTTGTATGTAAGACATAACGAACTGTATTTTCTGTGTATGACTCCAAACGCCAGGCAAAATGTTTCTGAATCCCTTGATAAACACTACAGGGTGAACAGATTTCTTCTCGGTTGTAAAGATCTGAAACTGTCGGTTTCTAATCAGGCTTTCTTCAATCACTATTTTGGAATGACATTTATTTGTTTCGCTTACATTGGTTGCCTGTTCTGTTTCGCAGTCGCAATTTTTTACTGCTCTATTTAGATGCCTATCATTGTTGGACCTGACTGGCGTGACACACACCTGTAAGTTGTCATGCCGCAAGCTGATTTCTATTTCGGCAAGACGACGGGTGACATTCCGCTGCCACAGCGGAATGTCAGTGTGTACCACCTTTTTCAGGTTCTGCACTTCCGCATTTGAGCCCACATCTTTGGCTTCAATCGAGGCGGGCACTTTCTCGTCTATTTCCTTCATAACTTCGTTTTCTATTTTGTGCACTTGTTCGGATACTTTGTGCTCAATTACTTGATTTGTGGCAATTTCTAATTGTTCCAGCCTGTTGGTCAGAACACCGATTTCATCTACGATACTGGCGTTAGCCACTTGGATACTATCTACTCTTTCGCTTAGTTCTTGCACCGTTTTGGGTATGGTTTCATAGTTTTGTTTCAAACTAACAATCTCACTTTGCATAGCTTCCAAAGATTGCATTAACTGCAAGTCTCTCTCATGCAGGCGTCGATCACGCTCTGCTTGTTTAGCATCACGTTCTCTATCGCGTTCTGCTTCCATACATGCAAATTCAGCTACCAATCTCTGGTCACGCTCTGCTTGTTCGGCATCACGTTCTGCTTGTTTAGCATCACGTTCTCTTTCACGCTCTGCTTGCATACGTACAAATTCAGCTTGGAAATTGAGCATGCGCTCGAACATAACTCTTAATGATTGCACTTCTGACACCTCACCACTCTCTGGTCCGTGTCCAGTGCTTGCGGGTGGTACAGTATTTCCGCTATCAACTGAATCACTGGGTGGCAGTGGCAACATTTCTTGCCCTTCTGCCCCCAGATTCTCACATTTTACTTCCTGAACTACGTCACTAACATTACTTTGTGTCCCACCTTCTAACTCGGTATCACTACTTACTAACTGTTGTTCATTATCCACGTTGATATCTTTCTGACTACGCAACCTAACCATAGTCAACAAAAGAAACAAAATCTGAACTAAATATCCTAACACTCAGGTTTCACTGACATAATCACACAATAAATGGTCATTTGTTAAAATACACTTATTATATACTACAATGACTAACTACTCAAATGTCCTGTTATTTAAAAAAAAAAAACACTAACAACAGGCACACCACTAATGATCCGAGAACACTGCACTGAGGCTACTTTATTACCCACAGGACAACTACACTGTAGCTTTACCTTTTGGTGATCTATCTTGGGTGCAGCTGCCCCCTGATATTGTGGTAGGTAATTAATTTTTCGCTATAATGAGCTCTCTTCTCATGCAAAAAATCATATACAGGTATTACCACACAACATTGGTTATGCAATACATACAACACATGGAAAAAATTATTAGTTGTTCTCCAACAAAGTTCGACTACAATAATTCCCTAGTTATCTCATGGGTATTCTGTGGCCACTGCATATTCGGGCCCCACGTTAAAGAATAATTATCAATTATTATTGCTTTTAGTTACTTAATTTGCCTCTCTTTAACTGTCTTCTGTAAGTACGAACTTTGTTATAGAACCTCTCTCTTATTTACGTGTGGTAATAAAGAAATTCACTTTCAAAAGAATTACGTACATTTAAGAATTACGTGAACTCATATTAACTGATTAAGCATATTTAGTTGAGAATTAAATCCTTTACATAATCCGGCCTTGGCACACATTTTCTAAGTGCAGTGGTTTTTTTTTAAATATTTAAATAATTAATGAATTCTATCCCGGCGTTAGTTATGGAACACAAGATTATCTCTATTAGCAGAAAATGGTTAATTATTGCCAAGCCGACATTTAATTATCACTGATCAAACCTACTTCGCTATACATTTAAGTTATTTGCAAGAACCAAAATTGTTAAATTTCAATGTTAACTAACATTAACTATCCGCCTACGAATGCACCAACGTATAATTAGTTTAAAAATTCATCAGTCTCAGGATCACTGTAAAAAAAGAACAATTTCTTAATTCACTGTTAATTTTTATCTATCTGTTCCCGATTTACGGGTTTGGTTGATTTTTCCTTTAGCGGAACAATTTTTTAAATGTGCCGCCGCTGCAAATCGATCGGTCGCGGCACAGCCCAGCAACACCGCTAAAAATGCTGAAATTTCTTTAAAGAAATTTTATAGATGACATGGGCAAGCTAATTTACATTAATAATACTACACACTTCTGATAAATTCTGATATATTTAGATCAAACAATAATTGAACTCACATTAATTTGTAACGCCTCCTCTAATGGCGGCTAAATCTAGACAGAGACAAAAGAAGTCTACCCATTCATAAATCAGTTCGACACAGCTTCCTCTCGCATTCAGCTCTACACAGAGAAGACCAAAGAATGCGCTGTACATGGTTCTTTTATACTACTGCTAACTATTAACATTTCTTTGTAATTTGTCAATATTATTCTCCTCTGGCTAAATTTCACATCTCTGTTATCGCAGATACTGACACATTTCACAATCACATAATAAATATAGAGAAATTACTATCCTAAATACAGAGAGAATATTACTACAAAAAATATTACGATAATAACAAATGTCTTTTACACAAAATTCAATAATATTTTTTGTTCAATAATTACGGTATATACAACTTGCTCAGAGCGGCGTATATGGTACAAATAAACTCTTGTTCATTAATAGCGTGAGGTTGCCAGGGAACGTTACAATATGTACGAGTATTTCATGCTCCCATGCTATGATAACTAAGAGGTCGCCCTAGCCTTCCTCTCTGAGGATGTTATCAAAGCTTTACCCGCCCAGCCTGTTCTTCAATGCTGGTCTAGCCTAATTAATCCCTAGTTTAACCAGTATTTTATTTACTTTATTTTTATTATGTTATTTATGTGTTATGACACGCCTAGTAGTCAGACCGCAGCTCTATTTTCAATACCAATCCAGGTAATTCTGAATAAGAGTATTGTATGAAGAAGGGATTGCATTACGCCTCTACCTTTTTATTCTACAGACCTTTTCCCTGAAATGGCATCATGTTTCATTAAGTAATTTTCGCGTTTGATCACCAATTAGTTACACGCAGTACTAACTGAGAAATTTGCTCCTAACGAAGATACATAACCAATCGCTTTGGAACCTAAAGAAATGTTAGATAACTCAACGATTAATCCTGTACCGCAGCAGCATGGCCTGCACACACAGCAGTGACACTCTAAGCTTCCCCTACCGTCCCTCACAGACGCCTGTTCTATTTCAGGGTAACTCTGAAGGTAAGTTTAGCCGCTCGGCGGTACTAAGAAGTTGTTAACACTTGCGCTCTGCCTGTCAGAATCAGCTGGACCTGTCAATGAGGAATCGCACGTGCGGCGGCCATAATGCGTGGGATGGAGTCACTTAAAACACCTCACACTACTGCTACTTCTCTGCCCCTCCCAAATCCACGCCGTCCCGCTGGTCATGTGGGCTGTCACTGCTGATCCGCCCCCCTCCTCTCCCCCTCTCTCCATGCGCCGACCACGCACCTACCTCCCGCTGTGAAAGGGACCTTACGCATATGAAAACGTACTATCTTCGCTTTCAACCAATGAACAGCAAGTTATCACAGAACGGTACCATCTTCTTACATAACACCTACTGCAAACGTGATTTCTTCCGTCCTTCTGTCTCAATAACCAGGCAACTTCAACAACTTGAGATTAGACCACTAAATTTATTTGCTCACCTACAGCCCTTAACATAACCGCTGACCAGAATGTAACTACAAGGGGAGTTCTGAAGCAAGCAACCTCCAGCTGAAGGAACGCGAAGCGGAAAAACATCGCAATAACGAAGCGCGCCGTTATGGGGTGACTTCCCGTGCACTGCCATTTAGTTTGGTGGCGCTCTGCATTTCTGAGCCTCCTTCGAAGTATATTACCATCATACCACCTTCCGTCTAGTCTGACGCATCTTAAGAACCGACTACCAGCTCCGTTTCCAATTTCGTAAATAGCTTCACCATTATTTGCCCATCACAGCCTATTCAACCGATATATATATCAATTCATTCGAGAAAGGGGTTGGAATACTATTCCCAACTCTAATATTACTAACTTACGTGAACTGCCTTCTGTAAATGGTTAATTCAAATGCCCCAAGGAGTCGTTCACTCAGGACATGCCGGAGCTTTTACCGCACAGCTGTTCCGCACTCAGGTCTACATGTGCCGCAAAGCTGCTCCACAATCTCAGCATTAACTTGAAACCTGCTTCCATTGCAGCACGTCTACCTGTGTCTCACGCCAGTTTTATAACACTACCTTCAACGGGTTTGTCACTACAACATGATAAACAACTGGAACACTAAAATAAGTACACCCCGCCAGTAAACGGTGCTTAACCTCTTCTTCCCCACCGAGATATATATCCGAGGCTCAGTATTATTTGCAGTTTGTGTGATTAGAAGTGTTGAGCGATGTTCAACCCAATATGCGTTACAAGTATCGTTATTGTTCACCCTACTTCTTATGAAGTAATTTAGTGAAGAAGTGAAGAAGTTACGAGTGAGCACGGGAATCGACACCGCTACCATTTGGATGCAGTGCCCCGCCGTGTGTTTAGGAAGGTCGAGACACCCGCTTATTTATTCAAACAAATACACCCATGACGGTGATAAGATTGAAGCAACCACTGAAATAAGCACTGGATTGTTGATGATCAGCACCCATGACGTGACGTTACCACCCAATGCCGGTAATGCGTTATCTTGCTGGAAATATAGTTAGCAAGAGACTTCCACCCAAATAAATAACAGTTCTATTGCGCAGTGCCATAGTAGTTTGCCCCTCCCCCTCTTTTTTCATAGCTCATCTTGCTACTTGAGGGATTTTGGGAATTTTGTAGTAGTTAACCTCCCTGAGGTGTAATCGTCCCTATGGAGACAGAGCACAGTTCCTCCCTCGCCCATACATTGCACTGGGTTGCGACTCTGAGTCACTCCTATATTTGTTCCAACCTCAACCATTACGTTGTACCTCCATTCTCCAGGGCCGTGAGCCTTACACGATGCAGTTAGCACCCACAGAGTGCCCAGCTGAAGAGTTTATTCTTTCAGTTTCCGTTGGTCGCCTACCTACCTCTTACTTCATTCACACATCACGACAAGACTCGCCTTCGACTGCTCCCTGGTCAGTAGCCAATGCTACTCAGATATATTGCCTATCCCCAGAGGGAGGGGGAAGAGGAACCCTACGAGTAGTGAATATATCACCACTGAATCATTCTTATTCTGAAACCCGTTACCTGAACTTGTTTCTGATTATTCCCAATTCCTTATTCCTTAACGTGAGCACCCTTCCGGTTCGCCACTGGTTGGCCGCTCGGCATAAATGGCCAATATTTCAGGCTACCCTGGCGTCGCAATCGCGGACGGCTGTCCACAATTAAATCCACAAAAACTCTGCGTTAATGCAATATCATTTTTACCATTGGTCAAATCCCTTTTTCTCCTAAATCACAACACCCATTACTAAAGCTTCCAATTCAGCAAATCACTTACAAAACCACTAAGTACCGAGAATTCCACCTACGCATCGAGTGCAGGCATTGATTAATGCAACCCCACATTTTTACAATGCTAATTACGGTGACCTCTTTTCAGCACGACCGTAGCCCCCCCCCCCCCTCTTTCCCGCACTACCCCGTTGCTACTAACTTATACCCCTGTCGTTCTTTGGACTCACCAGTTTAAATCGCCCAGTGGCATAGTGCACACGAATCTGTTAACTATCGGCTTTTCACCCGTTATCCGCTTTTCACCCGTGCATGGGGGCTTAATTCTATGAAATGCAAATAATTTTAATTTTTGCTTTAGTAGCTGTCTGTCCGTTTACGAAGTCTCGTAACGGTTGGCCCTGACTAGTATTATTACGCTATCTGACTGCATAGAACAACAACAAGGAATGAAATGGAAATTTTCATTAACACAATTAATTAATTAATTAATTAAGTCCCCAGCAACTATAAAACCTACGAAACCAAAGCACAAGTATCACTGTTCTGTGTGTGGGAGTGTGACTCAACGTACACATCTGGCACGGTTCTTCTTCAAAAGACAAGAATTTCAAATACCATTTATACTGAATTAATTAAAGAAAATACAAATACCATAATTACTCAAGAGAACCACAATTACACTCTAATCCAAGAACACAAGCCAGATGCTTTGTTGACTGAACCTGTAATGACACATTATTTAAAACATGGAAATAATGAAAAATAAATCAAGTTTCGTTACCTTCATATATTGACCAAAATCACTCTCATAATTACAATATATCTCCACACCGACTCGCTATTACCACATCTCAACAAGAACCTTTCAGCATCACATCTCAGCAAGCACTCCCCACTAGCACATCTGAACACGAACTGACTACCACGAGTCCTCGACAAGCACTGCGCACTACGACATCTCAATAATCACTGCCAGTGGAGGCGGCGGAACAATGCTCTCTAGCGATCTCTGGCGCTGTGGCTCAGTGTAGCCACCTTTCATATGCCCTTCCTCCACGGACTAGAATTTGATGGTATTTTTGCCAGCATTGGTGGTGAAAATACCACCAAATTCGTCAAAAAAAAAAATACAGACAAAAATAAAAGATAATAGTGATACGTAAATATCATATAATTAGATAAAATTGTGGCTTTGCACTGACCTTTCAATAACCTAATATATAGAATACAGTAAGCAATACAAATTCTTTCATACATGTGACTTTACATAACAGTTTACACAAGTATTATGTGGTTAAACAGTTCAATCAATAGCGTCAGCAATGACGAATATGTGCAGGTAAGAGTCTCATAACTTTTTACAAACAGTAATACACAAAAAATCAGTTTATACAAATATTCACATAAACGCTTTCCATAGCTCAAGAATAAGCAGTTGACAGTTCCAGCAGTAGCACCCAGCAATGGTCAACAGGTGCAAAAACCAACAAGTAACATTTTTTCAATAGAAGCAGTCCATCCGTGGCACCCAGCAATGTTAAACAGGTGCTGACACCAACAAGTAACACCATTTCAGTAGAAGCAGTCCATTAGTGGCACCAGCAATGTTGAGCAGGTGCAGACATCAACAGGTGACATCTTTTCAGTAGAAGCAGTCCATCAGTGGCACCCAGTAATGTTGAGCAGGTGCAGACACCAACAAGTAACACCATTTCAGTAGAAGCAGTCCATTAGTGGCACCAGCAATGTTGATCAGGTGCACACAGCAACAGGTGACTTCATTTCAGTAGAAGCAATCCATCAGTGGCACCCAGCAATGTTGAGCAGGTGCAGACATCAACAGGTGACATCTTTTCAGTAGAAGCAGTCCATCAGTGGCACCCAGCAATGTTGAGTAGGTGCAGACATCAACAGGTGACATCATTTCGGTAGAAGCAGTCCATCAGTGGCACCCGCAATGTTGAGTAGGTGCAGACACCAACAGGTAACACCATTTCAGTAGAAGCAGTCCATTAGTGGCACCAGCAAAGCTGAGCAGGTACACACAGCAACAAGTCACATTTCTCAGCAGAAGCAGTTCCATAAAATACACTGTCACTGATCACACTGTTCATCAGAGTTTATAAGCAGAAATTAAACATGTCCTAGTGGCACCAATATTGTAGAAAAAGTACAAGTAACAGTCCATAATTTTTTTTACAATCACTGATCACACAGTTCATCAGCAGAAATTAAACATGTCCTTGTGGCACCAATCATGTAGAAAAGGTACAAGTAACAGTCCATAATTTTTTTACAATCACTGATCACACAGTTCATCAGCAGAAATTAAACATGACTAAATGTCACACATCATGTTGAAAAGTGCAGCACCATCACTAATCAGACATTTCAGGCATGAACAATAGTTTGAATACACATACAATGCTTTTACATTAAACATACAAATCATAACAAACACACAAATGATATCAGATAATTGTCCTATTAACTATTACAGTACACAATAACAGTTAACCTATAATATTTATGGGTGTCAGTGCAAGCCACAACAAACAAGTGAAATAATATTTAGGAGATAGGTTGGGATCACTTCTCTGGGATTATAAAAGGAAAACACACAAAACACACTCACTCATCTTTCATCCACATTAGTGCTACTGTGTAATTGAATAGTGTTAACTGTGTAAATGCAATTCTGTCAGAATTTTATGTTCATCATGTGTATGAAGTAGTAGTGGCAGCAATGTATAACAGTCAATAATAGTTAGTCAATGTCATAGTCATCATGTCAAGACCAATGTTTGCCAAGCCAGATCAAAATGTACTGTTGCTGAACAACTGTCAGTGAGCCAATATATGCAAATACTTCCTCTCTCAAAAAAAAAGTATATACTGCTTAGCGATTTGACAAAGTGTGTGTGTAGGCAATCTTCTTTCTACTTGAGTGTTCTAGTCTGCCATCTTCATCCTCCTTGTTCCATATGGACCAACAAAAAAAAAAAAAAAAAATATGCTCCTCACTTACTTTACCTCTTATCCACCAAAACTCCAATAATCATCACTTAACTTCAATAATACCTCATTTACCTTACCTCTTGTCCACAAAACTCGAATAATCATCAACTTCACATAATCTCAATACCTCAATAATACGTCTATACATATAAACCTCAGCACCAATATCATTTCACTTCCATAACAACTCTTTCCTCTAGTCAGTCTCCTCGAACAAGTACAGACAAAATCCTAGTGCAACTTCAATTCAGCATCCCATGCAATCCGAAGACACAGTGTCCACACACAACCTCTGTGTAATCCATCTGACCCAAATTTTCTACTCATTATAAATTATAAGATACATCTTGGTTCCTTGTCCATCATTAAATAAAAGAAATGCATACATGACCTCTAACATACTTAGTTCGAATAACTCTCAGTAATTAAGTACGATTACGGAGTGTGAATGATCATAATATTTCACAGTGTGTACACCACTTCAAGAATCATAGCAGAAGCAAACATGTGGAGTATTTTTTGTGTCAAGTGGCACTTCCTATTTCAATTGCTCACGGAAAACGCAGTGTAATAACTGTCAATGGTCTAAACCTAGTTTTGGTATGTCATGTCGATAGCTTCCTTCCTATTAGCATACATTTATACAGCTTTCATAAAACCTCCAGCTCATGTGACTTCTATGAAGTTTCTTGTACTAATGTCGTTTATGTCGAATTACTGCAGTTCATTTTCTTATCTTAAAAATATAAGGCACTGAGCGTAAGCAAAACATGCAATAGCGAGTAAATATACCAGTAGAGAACAGAATGTCAACAAGTGGATGCAGCACAATTCTTACAACGAGGCTCGGCCAAGCGAACAATCTATAATTAATACAATAGTGTGACCTAAACTCTATGTACGTACACAGTATATCAGCATTTCTATATTCTAAATTGAAGAGTAGTTATGACAACAAAACAGAAACGTGTAAATATGCAATCCATACGCACAGCAGCAAACATGCCTTACACAATAAACAGGTCATTAGCATCACATCGACATAAGCAAATAAATGTTCATATGTAATCTTAATAAGTACCCATGAAGGCGCAAGCAGATAAATCACAAAGTATAACTTACATATCTAACCACATCAGCACAATTAATCAGGTGACAATTATAATTTAAATAAATAAGCACAGCAGGCACATAATTAAAAAATATGACATCAGTGAAAAAGCATAGCAGCCAAGCGATGCATAATATATACAAATAACAACCCTGTTCATTAGTCAATCATTTTAGAAATGAGTTAATGTGCGCAAGCACGTCGCTTCACTAGTAAATTCATAGAACATGAAATTAGCACAAAGTATGAATCACGTAATCGCAAGCAGCAAATTACGTCTAAAGTACGTACCTAAGTGGAATTATGTTACCTGAAAAATAAACTCAATTAATCGTTACCTTTTTAGTTTATTAGTTTCATCTTCGAAATTACATTCTTCCTGAAATTTTCTCGATAGTAAGTCCTCTTAACGTCGGACACACACAGAATTTACCTGAAGGTCTTAAATATTTTACACACCGTATCCTGAAAAATACTGAACGTTAATAACATAATTTTTGAAGTCATTATAGCTTTATACTGAATTTAGTCGGAGAAATTAGACTGTGTATTTGTTTACGTCTGTCAGTGCATTCGCACTGAGCGCTCGATCAGCTGTAGGCGCGTGACGTAGAAAGTGATTGTTTGCGGTCAACGACAGCCTTGTGCGGCGCGCAGACTGACTGTTGCTTTGAGTATGTGCCGCCGCCAAAACACAGCGCGGTATCCTTGTACTCTCTTCGTGTTTACATGTAGCTGTTGGTTTCTCAAAAGTATGTCATTCCACAAAAATTTTAACGTTAGATATATGATGTATTCCCTTAGAGCGCCGAGATTTAAGAGTTTCTACTTCAACAGTGTTATCATGAATAATTTTGCGAACTCTATACGGACCGTTATAAAGCAGAAAAAATTTGCGACACAAGCCTTTTCCTTTATGAGACAAACGGTGGGACTTAATTAATACCTTTTGACCAACTGACAAGATTTTTAAACGACCAGGACGTTTAGCTGATTTCTCTCTTCTTGCAGCCGCAGACGCAATATTTCGTAGAGCCAGGTTGACAACTTCAGAATGCCGCAGTTTCCGTGAAGGCGGAAAAGGAACGATTTCAGAAATGCGATTTGTTGGTACTTTATTTTTTAATATCAATAGAGGCGGTAAAGAAGTTGAGTCATTAGGAAGTTCATTCAGAATGTTTTGAAAAATATGAAGATACTGATCCCAAGTTCTGTGATTCTGATGACAATAAAGACGGCACAATTTATTGATTTCCTTCATCCATCTCTCTGAAGCATTAGACTGAGGGTGAAAAAGTGAAATGAAGATTGGTTTAATTTTCCGACGCCGTAGAGTACGAAGCCAAATTTTAGAGCGAAACTGTGATCCATTATCTGATATAACCTTATCAACATGACCAACTTCTTTAAGAAAATGTTTGATGAAAGCATTAGATACTGAACGAGCTGTTGCTTTGCGTAAAGGTGTAAAACACACATATTTTGATGTCAATTCCACTGCTACGAAAATGTACGCAAAACCATTAGTAGATCGAACCACTGGACGGAACAAATCAACTGCAGCCATCTCCTTTAATTTCGCTGGAATGATAGGAAACAACGGTGCTCTGTGAGAAATTGTTGGCGGCTTAGCTTTTTGACATAATTTGCATTTGGCAAGAACAGATCGAATACGTTTTTCCATATTACTGAAGTAGCAATTTTCTCGTAATTTATGAAAGCATTTTCTGGGACCAAAGTGCGCATAACTAAAATGTGTGTACCAAATCAATTTATTGACCCACTCATCAGGAATACAAACTAACCAAACAGAGTTGTCGACCGATTTTCGTTTGAAAAGAATATCATTGCGAACTAAATAATATTGTCTGATCGCTACGCTTTCCTTTCTCCTCCACTTGTCCTTAATGTCCTTCCAGATTGGATCCTTATTTTGCTCCTTAGCGATGTCCTGGAGCGAAGACGAAATAAAGTTCTCAAACGCCACACCTTGAATGTACATCAAACAATAATGGTTTTCTTTGCAGTCCTCTTCAGCACTTTGTTTCAAACCCATAGGTGCACGTGATAAAGCATCAGCAACAATATTTGAAGATCCCTGTATGTAAACAATGCTAAAATCAAATTCCTGTAGGTACAACGCCCATCGTGACAATCTGCCATGAGTTAATTTTGTCGACATAAGAAATTCCAGAGCTCGATGATCGGTGTAAACATTAGTATGTCTGCCAAACAAAAATGTGCGAAATTTTGTGAAAGCCCAAACCACAGCCAAAGCTTCAAGTTCCGTAATCGAATAATTCTTTTCGGATTTAGAGAGAACACGACTTCCAAATGCAATAGTTTTCTGTATTACAACGCCGTCTTCTTCTATCTCTTGAAATAAGTGTGCACCTAGGCCCTTGTATGATGAGTCCGTCGCCAAACAAAAATCTTTAGATAAATCCGGATGTGAAAGAAGTGGAGCAGCAACTAAGGCATCACGAAGTTGTTCAAATTCTGACTGAGCTTCCTCATCCCAACACCAATTAGAATTTTTTCCAGATAGTTCACATAAACGAGGTGTGGCCAAATTGTCCAATCTAACAAAGCGTCTAAGAAAATTACAGACACCAAGGAAACTACGAACATCACGTTTTGTGGTAGGAACAGCATAATTACGAATAGCGTCTAGCTTCTCTGGATCAGGAAGAATACCTTCTGTAGAAATAATGTGACCGAGAAATTTCACCTGAGAACGACCAAATTCTGATTTTTCCAAGTTCACTGTCATGCCAACTCGTGCAAAAATACGTAGTAATGAATCCAAAATTTTGTTGTGCTCACTCCAAGAACGTTTAGCAATAAGAATGTCGTCAACATAGGAAGTAATATTGTCACGAAGACAAACAGGTAAAATTTCATTTAAGCTACGAATGAATGCTGCTGAAGATACAGTAAGTCCAAACGGTAATTTCCGAAACTGGTAACAGTTACCAAAGGCTAAAAAGGCAGTATATTTTCTACAATCAGGGTGGAGTTCTATTTGCCAAAAACTTGCGCGCATATCAATCGTGGATAAAACTTTAATTCCATGGAAATGTTGAAGAAGTTCATCTAAATTTTGTGGACGGTCAGTTTCAGGAATAATAATATTATTTATCTGTCTGGAATCCAGAACCAAACGAATTGACCCATCCTTTTTAAGCACGACATGTAATGGGCTGGTATAAGGACTGACAGCTGGCTCAATAATGCCCTGATCTAACATGTATTGAAGTTCATTCTTAACCTTGTCTCTGTAAGCCAAAGGAATAGCGTACGTATTCCCGCAAAATGGTGTGTGTTCTTTTACTTTAAATAAATATTGTAAGCCTTGTATAGTTCCTGTGTGATGATTAACACTGTAGCATGTGAAGTCAAAATGTGGTGCAGCTCTTCTTTTGCAACGTCATCTGGCACTTCAGCTTTCTTAACCTTTTCATTAATTAATTCTTCGCTACTAATTATATCCTCCATCGCGTCTCTGTATCTATTGTCATTGTCATGAATAAACACACTGTCGTCATAACGCTCAACAAAAGCATCAGAAGTAAGAAACCTTAAACATTTTGTATCTGATTCAGATCTTGCTAAACACTCGAAAAATTTCAAACATTTCGGCATTCCGGCAACAGTCAAATTCACACTTCCTTCTTTAAAGTTCAAAATTGCCTTATGTGTGTTAAGAAACTCCATACCTAATATAATCTGTGTACTGAGTAATGGAACAATAATAAAATTAGCAGACAATTCGTATCCTTGACAAATAAAATTTAGGTTGGTCTGTTGTTTAACTTCCACACCTTTTCCAGAAATCGCTCCTCGAATTGTAGTTTTAGAAATAGGTAACACAGGACAGGCAATAATTCTTTCACATATACGAAAAACTGATTCACTAATGACGTTCAATGGGCTCCCAGAATCTAAAACTGCAGTGAACTTATTCTTACCCACACATACTTCAATAACAGGATGTAAAAATGCGTCTACATTATTTTCCTTTTCATCTAGCAAAATGTCTCTCATGTCTTCCAGGCGTACGTAGTGTAAAGTCGTAGTGTCATTATTTTCTGAACCGTCTATATTGCTGCCAGAAGCCGAAGCTGCTAGTCATTGTCGATTGTTTGCGTCACGTCTTTGATTATTCGCGTCATTTCGCGGATCAATTTCTACTAATTGCACTTGTCTCTCTGAAGTTCTGTCACGTGGAGGATGCCAATTAGGTCCTTCCTGTCTGTTAGATGCAAATTCTTGGTTGTGTCTGTTATTAAAATTTCTGTTTTCCTGTCTGTCTGCATAACTACTTCTTGTATAATTTCGACTGTCACTTCTGAAATTATTGTTAGACCTACTACCCTGGTTATTTCTGTAGTAAGAGTTTCTATTATTGTATGAATAATTTCTGTCTTGATGATACCGATTACTGTTTCCGTATGATTGATCATTCCGGTAAGAATTACCGTTATAATTGTCTGTGTAATCTCTGTTAGAACGTCTGTTATTGTCATAAGGCTGGTATCTATTGTCCTGTCTGTTACGTCTGTCATTCTCAAAGTTACCCAAATAACGTCCGTTCCGATCACTATCCCTTTTCTCTGAAAATGTATTGTAATTACTGCTACTGAAGAAATTACAAGAAGTCCCGTCGTCGTTGTCATACTCAAGTTCTTGTAGCAAAGTCTTAAAAGTCTCAATGTCGTCTTTACATCTTCCGGCTAAAGCAATTTGTCTTATGGATTGTGGCAGCTTAGTTAAACAAATGCGAATTAATTCAGTCGGGCTGTAGGGGTTGGAAAGGAACTGATTCTTTCGAATCATGTCTTCAAAATATTCTGCTGGCGTGCGGAATTCAGACTGTTTGAAATTACGCTGCATAATAAGACTGTGTTTGACTCTGTCTTGCGTGTTTTCGGACCAATATGCCGATAGAAATGCATGATAAAAATCATTCAGATTATTACAATCTCTAATGAGTGCACGCATCCGCGTCGCCGGTTCGTTTTCTAAATATCCACACATAAATTCCAGTTTGTGACTTAGTGGCCAATTTGGTGGGAGTGCATACATAAATTGATCTAACCATGCACATGGATGTATGTCATTCTTAGAATTGCGGAAGATCTTAAATTTCCGAACAGTCAAAAAGTGTTTATAGTCAAAGTTTTCGCCTCGTGGCGACAAAGACCTACCGCGTCTGTCCCAGTCCCAATGTCGATTATTGTCAAGTTCGCGCGCCTGGCGCTCTCTTGTTGCATCCCGTAAATGAAACAAATAACTTTCTTCAAACCCCTCTGCTACGTGTGATTCTAAATTTCTTTTGCTGTCTTTTCCTACAATTTCACCTTCGATTTGTTTGACTTGCTTTCGTAATGCCTCTACTTCCCTTTTAACGCGTTCATTAAACTTTCCCTGATTTTCAACATGCTTATTTATGTTCTAGTACTCTTCGGTTTCTGCAAATGGTAATGGAGCTGTATCATCCGAATCTCTGTCCCCATGTAAACTAAGATTTGTCAATTTATCTGAAATTTCCTCAACTCTTTCCGATAAGTCACCTATTTTTTCTCTCTGTTTACCTACGTCTTCCGTAAGTGTCGCGACTCGGGTTTCAGTGTTGACACATTTGGTAGTTAACTGTTCATATTGTTGTGTTAGGTTATTTATTCTGTCATTTGGTACGGATTCCTCGATTCTCTCAAATATCTCTTCCTTATCGTGTGCACGTTGTAAATTTAACTCTGAAAATTTTTGTACTATCACGCGATCTCTTTCTTCCTGTTCTCTATCCTGTTCCCTTTGTCTAATCTCTACTGCAACTAATCTACTATTGTGAGTATTCAAAATTGGTTGTACTTCTTCTCTGATTTCTCTCTTTAATTCATCTTTCATATTTTTAAAACAAGTCCCTATTCGTGAATCTAACCGTGTTTCCATTGTTTCCATCTGTGTTTTTAATTCAGATCTAAACTGTGTTTCCATTGTTCCCATATCATTTTTTAATTCAGATCCCAAAGTTCCCATCCGTGTTTCCATTCGTGTTTCCATTGTTCCCATCTGTGTTTTTAATTCAGTTGCAGTAGGTACTGGGAGATGAAGAAGCTTGCACAGGATAGAGTAGCATGGAGAGCTGCATCAAACCAGTCTCAGGACTGAAGACCACAACAACAACAACAACAACATCCCAAATTTAATATTATACCCATCAACTGCTCCATTTGATCTGGTTCGAAATTCTTTTCGCCCCTATCATTTCTCGCAAAACCAGTTTCCTTCGTCATAGCTGTATAGCCATCTGTGTTCGATACTATTCCAGAATCTTCTGTCGTTAGTCTCGAATTCTGAAAATTTTCTAATTGTGAAAAGTTTTGAATTGGTTCCGGACTATTTTCCCGACTTATTACATTGTTTTCCACTTCATTATTCAACATACTGTTCTCTTGTGTTGGCGAGTTCGCCATGTCAACAATTTCATCATTCTCACTATTCATCATTTTTGCCTTTTTCATTGATCGCGTAATCATTTACAAAACAAACAAAACACGTCACTGTACGAAAATTACACACAATGACTCTTTATCATCAACAATACCATTCACTCGAAATGTTTCCCTCAAACACGATTAACGAACAATTGAAATAATTGCACTAAATCGTCAAACGCGTATACAAGACAACAAATCAAATTCAGAGAAAAAATACCATTATAAGAATGACAATTACCAAATCTACACATGCAAAACAGACTATAATTACTAAACTACAAGTTACTACAACAATGCTACTGTCTACTATTTTTACAATCAGAAGATTCCAAGGGACGATCCTGGCAGGGTCGCCACGTGCATGGGGGCTTAATTCTATGAAATGCAAATAATTTTAATTTTTGCTTTAGTAGCTGTCTGTCCGTTTACGAAGTCTCGTAACGGTTGGCCCTGACTAGTATTATTACGCTATCTGACTGCATAGAACAACAACAAGGAATGAAATGGAAATTTTCATTAACACAATTAATTAATTAATTAATTAAGTCCCCAGCAACTATAAAACCTACGAAACCAAAGCACAAGTATCACTGTTCTGTGTGTGGGAGTGTGACTCAACGTACACATCTGGCACGGTTCTTCTTCAAAAGACAAGAATTTCAAATACCATTTATACTGAATTAATTAAAGAAAATACAAATACCATAATTACTCAAGAGAACCACAATTACACTCTAATCCAAGAACACAAGCCAGATGCTTTGTTGACTGAACCTGTAATGACACATTATTTAAAACATGGAAATAATGAAAAATAAATCAAGTTTCGTTACCTTCATATATTGACCAAAATCACTCTCATAATTACAATATATCTCCACACCGACTCGCTATTACCACATCTCAACAAGAACCTTTCAGCATCACATCTCAGCAAGCACTCCCCACTAGCACATCTGAACACGAACTGACTACCACGAGTCCTCGACAAGCACTGCGCACTACGACATCTCAATAATCACTGCCAGTGGAGGCGGCGGAACAATGCTCTCTAGCGATCTCTGGCGCTGTGGCTCAGTGTAGCCACCTTTCACCCGTCACTACAACCTCAGCTAATTACTTACTACTTCTTTATCCACAGTAATACTTCCCTTTTGTAACGTAACTCCCAGCTGGATGTAACAAGATTAATTCGTTGCTGTAGGCAACAGTATTCTATACACTGTACCGCACCCAGTAACAGCCACTATCTTCTGTTATAAATACTTTCGAGCAACCCAGCCCTACCATGTGCTACTCAGTGCTAGCGGTTTACTATTTAATAGCTCTCACTGTGATAACACTACCCCCACGGAGGAGGTGTTTGCACACTTGGTTCAAATGGCTCTGAGCCCTATGAGACTTAACTTCTGAGGTCATCAGTCCCCTAGAACTTAGATCTACTTAAACCTAACTAAACTAAGGACATCACTTACATCCATGCCCAAGGTAGGATTGGAACCTGCGACCGTAGCGGTCGCGCGGTTCCAGACAGTAGCGCCTAGAAACGCTCGGCCACTTCGGCCGGCTTGCACACTTGTCTTATGCCCATAACGTGACTTCCCTCTCTCCTGTGGTATTTACCTGAGCAACTGATGGTACTAATTTCACCTGACAAGGCAATCTCGCCGCAATCACTCACATTCACAGCTGGTCCAGTCTTTAACTGACGTGGTAAACAAAGAGTCAGGGCATATTACTCTAGATCATGCCACCGTGCACAGCACGGATTGGCACCACAACCAGTATCTCAGTCGTATAGTTATTCCTAATTCTGTATGTAACCCTCTAGTAATTATCCTAATGGGTTTATTGCTATGGGTAGCCTTTAGAAAAGGACTTTTTGCTCGATTTTGCTCGCCCCTTCCTGCTGCCCCTAAACAGCAGCTGTCTGGGGAATATCACGCTTAATCCCTGTAATCTGGTGTGAGTGCCGTCTGAATAGAAAAGAAATAGTAAATAAGTAAAATACCCCCAAAAGAAAAGGCATGGCCCTTCTTCAGTTGTAAACAACAAAGTATGCATTTGAAGAGATTCGAAAGTGTCAACTCCCTTCCCGACCCCTGTTTGTGATCTGTGCATCGCCCCTTCCAAAGCCCCCCCCCCCCTCTAATATGCTCGTGCCGAAGTTGCAGTACACCACAGCGTGCCGATAATCGCTGCGACCAGCGACATCTGTCACTGCCAGCGCCAACAGCTGATCCCGGACCTTGTGCCACTATTTGCAGTGCCTCACACCACTGCCGCACCATCCGCCATCATCCAGATTTTGTCACGGAAGATTTTATCACCAAACTATTGTCATTCTTTCATTGCAAATTTAAAAAAGATACCAAATTCGTTGTAAAAATTATGTAAGGCCATCCTTCACAGGAGCCCCATAGTAACTCAATTTGTCACTCCCTACCCCCAGTGTTTCACTCCTGCAGAGAGGAGAAGGGCGTACAGTGTGGCTGATACTGAATGGATTTAATAGTATAAAATTTCATTTTTATTTTTCACTTGATGTCAGTCAGTGCCTTCTGCCAGGCGGCTAGTTGTTGCGGTTGATCAGTCACGTTGCAAAACTGGACAGAACCATTTTGAAACTCACATGTTGAACCATCAGCAGCGAAAATCATGTACTACTGATGAGGTAACACTACCGAACTGCGCTTCTATAATATGGTCAGCCCTTAGGGAGGTTTGGAGGTGGTTGCGTGGGGGTTGGAACCGCGGCCAGCAGCTGGGAGCGGACATGCCATTCACTCTCTTCTGTTGGCAGCTTCCAACCCTACCAGATGTTCTCCTCTCCTGCTCTCTTGGGCGACAGCCCATTCAGTTTTGGCAGCTTCTGTAGGCCTGCCTTTGTTTGCTACATTAAACAACAATGTTCTTATAAAAATGAGTAACTCCTTCACTTCAACGGGTTCCTACTGCTTTCCCTTCCTCACCAATCCTGACACATTAACAATTCCATCGATTTCACCAACCAATAGGATGCTGCAAATTGAAAGAACTACCCCATACATGTGAAAAATATCGATTAAATTAATTTGCATTAATTTCTTATATCAATGTGGTGTTAGCTGTACAATAGTTAAAGGGGGCTGTGAGTGGGTGACATGGAGCAGAACAGCAGGTTAAGTGCATAACACTAGGTTAATTTGCATAATTTTTATGTAAAACGCCGTATTATAGTTTAAAGAGGTGGGTAACAAATAAGAATGCACCATAAATGGCGTTCAAAAGCACGTGAAAAAAACTTAATTTGGCATCAAAGGCGGTACAATAGTTTAAGGAAATGGGGGTGTCATGGAAAACCACTAACACAACAATGGATTAAGTAAAACTTATGTCCATCCTATCCAGTGCAGGGTGAGCCCTTTTCCAGCCAAGTCGTAGGAAGAGGTGGTCGTCGGATGACTTAGGTTAGTGGAGGTAGCCCAAGTGCCCTTTTTTAACGCCATTTTCTTAGATTAGTGGAGGTGGCCAATGTATATTGCAATTTCCTGATGGAACTTGAACTTCCTGCCATTCCGCCATTTTCTGGGGAGGAGGGGGGAGGGAAGGGGATTTATCAGTGGTTGAGAGGATAATTAAGTGATCAATTTAATTAAGTAGTCAATAAAATTGATAAGAGTGAGAGGAGCTATTCCAATAACTCAGACTTTCATGAATTTCGAAAGTAAATGAGACTTACTTTGTATGGGGATGTCTGTTGGTGAACGATCGCGTACTAACGGCACCAATCATTGTAATATGTTTGGTTTGCTTTCAAAACAGAAGCTCCACCTAAAATTTGACTTTAAGTTGAATGAAGTCCGATAGCTTTCAGGCGTAAATCTCGTCCCAAAATTATACACGCCAACAGACAATCCCGGTAGAGGAGCGTAGCTAAAAAATATGGTGGTAATTAAATTCCAAATTTATTTTATTTTATTTCAAAAAGATAAAAAATGAAAAACCGCCTCTGTAAGCTGAAGCAATTTTTTAAGTGGGTAGGCGGTTACCATTGATACTGTAGCGCCTGCTGTGGGCATCACTCACAGTTTGCCTATGAAATCATCCACAATAAACTTGGTTTCTGTGCGATGTGTACCAAGACAGCTCACTAAAGGACTCGAGGTCAAACGTGTACCTACCCTTACTTGACCCTTTTAAAAGGGAAGTCGACTGGTGATGAAATGTGGTTTCACCACTGAGCCAGAAACGTAGCCTCGAAGCATAGAGAGAACGCCACAAATCACCAAGTCAAAATCTTCATCGGCGGAAAAAGGTTATGTTAACCACCCTCTGGGGCGAAAATAGGCCTCTACTGGAAGAGTAAATGACAAAGGGAATAACCTCCAACAAAGTGTCTTACAGTGAATCGTTGTAAAACAACCTGAAGCTAGCACCAAACGGCGATGTCTGTAGCAAAAACGATGCGTTACTGTTGCATGACGTACCCAAAGTCGGTGCTAAATGGTGTCACACAATGAGGAATACAGTCACTTTCCTCTGGAAGGATATTAAGCTTGACAGAGAATGGGATGTTATTAGGCATCAAATTTTAGTGACACTATGTTAAAAAAATAGCAGCAGTGCTGTGATTTAAAAACTTCCCTTCATTGCTCATTCTTAATCAAATTTTGTGGAAGGACTGAGAAGGTATAGCATATGTTAATTGTAACCTTAAAGAATAAACTTATGAGAATCAATAAATTGATATTATTACATGCAATAACTCACTCACAATTACAGTAAAATAACGCGACTAATGCGGCGAGGCCTTTTTTGGCATATTTCTGGATGACACCAATAAAAGTTTCTGTTGGTTCCTTGTCCAATTCTATTGACACCTTCATACAAGCTTGAGGCGTATCCTGACTTATCCTACTTCTTAGTTTTGCCATCACCCTGCTCGTTGTGCTGTATGATCTTTCAACTCAAAGTGGTAACGGCAATGCACACCACATTTCAATCGAACGTCCGTATTGCTTCGTAGCGGAACTTTTCCCTTAAGATAAAAGAAAGCAATATCAGCAGACGAATATTCTGATTTATGACGAGCAACAAGCTTAAAAAGTTGACGCTGTTATTTCAAACTTGCGTTCTCTGAAGTCCTAACGTCAGCAACAGTTCATTAAAATCACGAAGTTCTCGAAGTGTTCTAAAGCTTTAAAGGTATTCCCTTAGTTATATTACTTTCATAGCCCTGTCATTGAACCATTGCTCAGTTTCATTAATTATAACATTTATAAAATTCCTTGCAGTTTTCAATGTTTCTTGACCTCTAGTACACTTAATTTCTGGTGCGCCCACCTGCAGGTATTTTTATTTTATTTTGTGTTTCACTTTACACGCCATTTTCATTGCAATCGATGTATCTTAAATGCTGCAGAGTTCCAGAAACAAGCACAGGGAGTTGAGAACTTTCGAATCATTGGTTCACCAACTTTACTTATGTTTGAGATGTCATGCACTGAATGTGTGGCATATAATGCCGGTTTTGCCCTAGCAACCAAGGACTGACCGCGGTATTAGAAACAGTAAAATTAGCAGCACCATCGAAGTCCATCTGACTAATTTCCCATAAGAACGTTTTCGTTTCTAGTTCACTATCAGTTGCTGTAAATACAGATTCAGGTTTAGAACTCTTCGATTCAACCAGATAAAAAAAATTTCCTTCGCTTCTAAAGACCTATACGGCGTAACTAAACGAACTAGTAAAGGCTGTTCATTTACGTTAGAACCACTCGTAAATTCGTCTGCCTTCAGGAAAAAGCATTTATCATAGATAACTGTTTCATCTTCACTACTAAAAAGTTACCAGTGCCATTTAATAATTCTTAAACAGTATATTTGCTAACACATGTGGACCTACCACTCTGAAATTTTACCACTTTTCAAGAATAATGCCGGTTTTCAACATTATCTTCAGCAATAGATGTTTATATTCAGTTGTGAAGGTCATTTCTTCTTTACTAAGGTAATTAAAAAAGACAGTGCTTCGCGATTTAATACTTTTTCAGTTTCATTTTGTTTAATTACCTGCGAGTGAATTAAAGCGTTTAATCCTTGTAACTTACTGTTTTCAGCTGAAATGGTTTTGCATGATTTTCTGACTTTGCGTACTTTTCTAGTTTTCCTGTGCTTCCATTTGCTTTTCTAAATTTAGTGAAAGGTGCAGAAATGAACACACCAAGTGATTATTCGATATTGTTTATTAAATGCATTTCACACAAATTGCAGAAAAGATCCATCATGATCGCTCTCAGAGTATAAACTATTGTACCTATATTCCCATTTTTGTTGGTACTTAATCTCGAATCAACACTTTTTTAGGATGATGTCTCAAGGATGGGCCAGAAATAGTACGTTTTGTATTCGAAGATTGAGGAAGAGTAACTGAAGATACATGAAGCATTTCATCACATTCACTACCATATCTATCAATAGCCTTACACTCATCAATGTCTTCTGGAATACGTTGTTTCTCATGTTAACAGAATCTTCCGTCGGTTCTTGGTAGAACAAGATTATAATAAATGGAAAGCACCACTTTGCTCTAGTTCTACAGTGTTACTTCTATTGTGTTAGCCAGTTTTCGGCTTACAAGGCCATCTTCAGACATTTACTAAATATTGTCACCGAAGAAGTTACAATGTTTTCAAACAACATTGGAAGAGAAGTAACATATCTAGACTGAAGCAGAAACATACAGTAAGTAATATCTTTGACATGTAGTGGTAATGCAATGAAAAAGTATACAATTCAACAGTAAATAAATAGCAACGGAGTAGACAGGAAAAACTAACAAAATACTAACAGCATACCTGCATAACAGTTTCTATTAATAAACAAAACTAATGAAATAAAATATTGGTACTGTACAAGGCCACATCAGGAGGTATGCAACATGGGGAGTGATACACAAACCACTTAAAAGAAGAAACAATTATCGATGTAAATGCAGAATACTTAAGGAACTTAAGCAATAAGATAAACAGAAAGAAATAAATGAAGGAAAATGGATGCGTTTTAGGGAACAGAGTAAATGCAATCTTCGAGAGTACGGTGGTACTGCATTTTAACATTAACATTATATTCAAAACAATGGCTATGAAACAGTTTGCATTCAATAAATGAACAAAGCAAAATATGAACAGTATTTGATGCGACAACTACAAGAGGTGTTACACATGGACAGTAATGCAAGTATCAGTTAAAAGAAAGGGTTAACTAGTGAAACTACAGACTATATGGAATACATAGACAACTTCGATAAAACAAAAGAAAATGAATACAGGAAAATGGAAATATGTTGGAACAGACAGTGTGGGAAGTAATGAACAACAGAGGTGATTATATAAACTTTAGGAGAGGGGAAGTGTTGAGCTTTGTCTGGTCATTTAGGTTTAGATTTGGACTGTGACCAAGATATTTGTTAATTTCCAGGGCTTCCAGCAGGTTGCGTTTATGGCCTTTGTTCGCTATGTGAAGTACATGGGACACTGGCTGGTAGTTGTGACCCTCACTCAGTACATGCTCAGCAAATGCAGAGTCGGAATTCTTCAACCTGAAGCTGCATTCATGTTCATCGAGCGTAGATTCTACACTGCTGGCCATCGTAAATGCAACACCCTGAAGGAAGCATCCGAATCAAGTGAAATTTACACCATAAGTTTGCAGCGATGAGATATGCAACTGATTAGAATTTCAGCGCAGACGCACATCACGCGCGCCTGTGGCGCCACCTCATAGCGCCATTTAAGGCTTGGCGATTTCGACGAGTGTACGTTCGGCACGTGTGTTTACCTTGTGGTTGTTTCACAAGACGATCAGTTATGCCTCGTAGACAACAGCGAACATCGTTTGATCAAGTATCCGAGTTCGACAGAGGAAGGATAGTGGCTTACCGAGATTGTGGATTATCATACAGAGAAATCGCTAGTCGTGTTGGACGAAACCAAACAACTGTAATGCGGATATGTGACCGTTGGATGCAGGAGGGTACGACGGACCGACGTGGTCGATCGCATTCACCTCGGTGCACCACTGCACGTGCTGATAGGCAAATTGTGCGCATGGCAGTGACGGATCGCTCAGTGACATCCCGAACCATAGCACAGCACATTGCGTCTGTAACGCATCATCCAGTGTCTGCGCGTACCATTCGACGCCGTTTACAGCAGAGTGGTCTGTCCGCAAGACGTCCATTGCTTCGTCTACCATTGACGCAGAACCACAGACGTCTCCGTCGCCAATGGTGTGATGACAGACGGATGTGGACGGCAGAATGGAATGACGTTGTCTTTACTGACGAGGCACGCTTCTGTCTGCAGCACCACGATGGTCGGATTCGAGTGTGGAGACACCGTGGAGAGAGGATGCTGGACAGCTGCATTATGCACCGCCACACTGGTCTTGCACCGGGTATTATGGTATGGGGCGGTATTGAATATTACTCTCGCACGCCTCTAGTACGCATTGCAGGTACTTTAAATAGCCGGCGCTACATCTACGAGGTGCTAGAGCCAGTTGTCCTTCCTTACCTTCAGGGCTCGGCCACAGCCATATTTCAACAAGATAATGCGCGACCACACGTGGCACGCATTGTCCAAAGGTTCTTCGTAAATAACCAGATTGAATTGCTTCCCTGGCAGGCTCGCTCTCCGGATCTTTCGCCGATAGAAAACATGTGGTCCATGGTTGCTCAACGAGTGACCCAGATTACATCCCCAGCTGCCACACCAGATGATCTTTGGCAACGTGTGGAAGCTGCTTGGGCTGCTGTACCCCAGGAACACATCCAACGTCTCTTTGACTCAATGCCGAGACGTGTGGCAGCGGTGATCTTCAACAATGGCTGCTACTCTGGCTACTGATTCTGGCAGGAACCACATGTCACAGACGTCTGTAAATGTAATCATTTGATACTTGGTCAACATGTTATCTACAAAATAAATTGTGTTGTGATACCTCTCGTCTTTCTTGGTGTTGCATTTACGGTGGCCAGCAGTGTATGTCTCTGCCCGACTGATCAATGTAAAATATGTCACAATCAGAACAGGTGATTTTGTACGCATCACTGTTGGTTAGTAATTAGATCTTATCCTTGCTATTAAAAACACACTGGGTTATGGTGTCCTTGACGTAGTAGGAAAGCCTGTACTTTTAGGCTTTCAGTGCTTTGGCTACAATCTGTGATACCTCACCTAGAAATGGTAGTGTACAACATTTATTGCTGACAATGGATGGGGTAGCAGGTGGTGCATAGAGGAGGGGTACAATTTTCTGTTTTTGTTTCCTGTGCAAGATGTGGTCAATAAGAACTTGATTGTAGTTATTAGCTGTGGCAATAAATTTTATTGTATCTAACTCTGCTTAAAACTCATCTCTGGACATGGAGATGGATATAAGATTGTGTACCATTGAGTTAAAAGCTTCATGTTTGTGAACTATGGGGTGTTGGCAGCAAGAAGGTATTACTGTGTCTGTAGTTTTTCTATAAATATTGAAATAATGTGCATGTATACTGATGCCAATGGTGAGATCTAAGAAGTTTATGGATTTGTTGCGTATCTCCATTGTGAACTGAATATTTTTATGTTGATTGTTTAGGTTTTTCAAAAATTTGTGTTGATTTGTCTTCTGGCACCAGTCCACATACACAGGACATCATCTACATATCTACACCAGTATGTGATCTTTGAACTTAAAGGTTCTGTTTTTAGAAAACTTTGTTCAAAATGGTCCATAAATATTTCAGCCAACAGTGGACTAAGATGGAACCCACAACTAAGCCATCTAATTGCTTATAAAGAGTCCTTTGGAAGTGGAAATAGTTCTGTGCCAAGCATGTCTGAGTGGCCAGTATCAAGTCATTCAATTCCACAGGATTTACATTAGACTTTTCCATCAGCTCTGTTAGAATATCAATGCATTCTACCATGGGTGTGCTGGAAAGCAAACTGCAGACATGAAAGGATACTAATTTCTTACTGTGTGTGAAATACCTTTTAACTTATTCGCTAGGTACACAGAGTTTGAAATACCATGCTTTGGTTTGAATTTAGTCTTGCTCTTAATTAGGACATCCAGTTTACTAGCTCGTTTGTAAGACGGAGCAGCAAGTGATGATACAACTTGACGAATAGGAACATCTTGTTTATCCAGTTTAGGAAGCCCATACATTCTAGGAAGCACTGTGTTCATATTAGTTAACAGTTTTGCTTCAAACTTAGAATATGCTTTTGCATGAATTGATTGCATATTTAACAATCTCTTTGAATAATTTGGTAGGGTGTTTAGGAAGGACTTGGAAACCTGTGGTGTACAAGAAATCATAACTTTATCCACATAATCACATTTGTTCAAAAGTATAGTACTGTCGGCTGCATCACATTTTGTGACAATGTTATCCTTCCATTGTAATTTCTGTTTTAAGGAGTGGGAAGGGGGGGGTGGAAGTCAATGGACCATGGGATGTTAAACACGAATTTCGTTTCATTGAAACGTCCCCTTTGAACAATTTTTTTTACAACTGTGCTTAACCTGACACACAATATTTTTTAGCGTAACGCAATCTGACTTTCAACACACAATATTTTGTTAGCGCAACGCAATCTGACTTTCAAAATCTCTAGAAGAGAATGGCCCTGACTAACATTAAACTATCTCTTTCACAAATCACTTACCTCACAAAAATCTTCGCTGCTCAAGCTACTGCAATACAGCGAGCGCCACTACTGCCAGCTAAATAAAAGATTCAAACTATGGAAGGCACTAACTACTGATAGGGATAGTTAGCAAATGAAAGATATTAATAGAGAACAAACAATGTATTTACCTTGATATCATGACAAATTACAAAACTGCGCCATCTCTCTCCCCACATCCACCACTGCTGGCGGCACACCTCCAACTGCCCAACGCTATGCGCTGTTCACAGCCAGCTGCCTAACACTACAATGGCAAGTATTACAACAATGCAAAGCAGCCACAGACTGCACACCGCACAGCCAGTGATTTTCCATACAGAGGTGGCGTTACCAATAAAAAAACCTAAACAGCCTACTTACATAGCCCCCATGCTCCCCACAAAAAATTTTACAAATTGGTTTGGGCAGTGCCCAATACATATTTGTTAAAATTTTTCATAATCGTAATTACAATAACAAAGAAATCAAATGCACACACTTATTGATACAATGTTGGTCAAAAGCTAAAATTTTCTCACAGTCCATAAAGACAGTCCTGATCATTCATCACATTGCAGTGTTTTTCTCAAAGTCTGAGCAGTAAAAGAAAATGCACACGGAAGTAGTGGATTTCCATGCAATCTCGAAGAAGTAGTGTCGTCCTTCCAACGGAAAGACAGTGCTGACCCTTGACATGCAGACAGGTATTGGTCCACAACAGAGCAAACCCACAGCGGAGTCAGTCGAAGTTTTGAAGAGTATTGGTGGGTAGGTCATCACAGAGCAGACCCACTGTAGTCCTGGTAGAGATTACGGTATTGGTGGGCCACCAGAGGTGCAGACCCACTGCAGTCTTTGTAGAAATAATGGTATTGGTGAGTCATCAAAGGTGCAGACCCACTGCAGTCCTTGTAGAGATAATGGTACTGGTGAGTCAGCAAAGACGCAGACCCACTGTAGTCCTTGTAGAGACGGCCAGCAGCCATCTGTTGCGACTGTGCAGGTGCACAATCACCATCGAAGAGTCTTGCGGATAATGTAGCAAGTCCATAACCACCACTTGTGCACTCACAAAGTTTTTGGAATTGTCCTCAGAACCAGCAATGCTGTTATCCAGTCCCTTGCTGAATTATTAACACACGTGCAAACACTAACAGTCCCTACTTGTCACATATTGTCCATATACTATGACCAACAAAAACGTGTGCAGTGAAATGTAACTTACAAGTTGCTTAATTTGATGACCTGGTGTCAATTACAATTTTATAACATGAGAATACAATTACAAAGGTACAAAATACATCATTAAAGAACATAACAATACAGAGAACATTTGTAGTAAAACAGGCGTTACAAAAGAATAGAAATAAACATATACATCAGTGTTACAAAAATAATGACATAAGTACTTACACAAAGATCAGAATAACTTTTGAAACATCACCTCCACATATGAGCAACAAAACAGAATTTACCAAGTAAATAACATAGTATTAGAAAAAATCTACAACATAGTTTTCATCAGCTAAACACATAAAGACAGGAAAAACACAAATATACAAGAGTACACAAACACATAGTGGGATAACACAAGGAAAGGACAGGGTTTCTTTTACTGCAGTATTTTGCAAACAAAACTTTCTTTACTTCTCGGAGATCTCCCTTCGTTCCTCATTATTTCCAAAAAGTCCTATCTATACCTGCTTTCTGTGTTCCAACCATATTTCTTTCAAAATAGTTAGTTCTTAGTGCACAATACTCATTTTTGCCAAATCTGTTTCTTATATAGTCTACCCCTCTTACGCTAACTTAAATCTACTGAGCTCAGATGCTAAACTAAGGGACGAGGCAATGCAGCATCACATAAAACAATTAATATAAACTGCAATGAAAAAAATGCAGATTTGCGAAGCAAGCAGCATTTGAAATTAGCAAAGCAATTGTAATATTACAACTAATCTAAGGCAATGTGCAACAAATAATAACAAGAAATCATTAGTAAAACTGGCTTAACAGAATAATACAAAGTCAAATTCAATAACACTATGCCTGGCAAACAGCAGCATCCTATACCTAAACATGACATAGCTCAAGCAGAAAAAATATTACAGTAAAAATGGCCATGTTTAAAACTTACGTCACATCTTAACACTAGAGTGATGCATCACAAAAACTTACTCTACGAAAAAAATTAACAAGTAGTTGAAAAGAAAATTATGTATGCAGTTCCTGTTATTAGTCCCTTCGTATTGGTCTTTCCATTCCAAGAGCTCCTTTTTCGAAGAATGTCTTGCGGATAATGTAGCAAGTCCATAACCACCACTTGTGCACTCACAAAGTTTTTGGAATTGTCCTCAGAACCAGCAATGCTGTTATCCAGTCCCTTGCTGAATCATTAAATCACATGCAAACACTAACAGTCCCTACTTGTCACATATTGTCCATATACTATGACCAACAGAAACGTGTGCAGTGAAATGTAACTTACAAGTTACTTAATTTGATGACCTGGTGTCAATTACAATTTTATAACATAAGAATACAATTACAAGGGTACAGAAAACATCATTAAAAACATAATAGTAGAGATAACATTCGTAGTAATAGGGGCTTTACAAAAGAATAGAAATAAACATATACATCAGTGTTACAAAAATAATGACATAAGTACATACATAAAGATCAGAATAACTTTTGGAATATCAACTTCCACATGAGCATTAAAACAAAACAGAACAAATACTGTATAAACATCTTTACAAAGTAAATAACATGGTATTAGAAAAATTCTACAACATAGGTCTTATCAGATAAACAACTAAAGACAGGAAGTACACAAATACACAAGGGAACACAAACACATAGTGGGATAACACAAGGAAAGGACAGGGTTTCTTTTACTGCAGTATGTTGCAAACAAAAACTTTCTTTACTTTTCGGAGATCTCCCTTCGTTCCTCACTATTTCCAAAAAGTCCTATCTATACCTCCTTCCTGTATTCTATTCATATTTCTTTCAAAATAATTATTTCTCAGCGCAAAATACTCATTTTTGCCATATCTGTTTCTTGTGGCTTCTCAATGCATTTCTTCCAATTCATCATAGTTAGTTTCTTATATAGTCTACCCCCTCTTAAGCTAACTTATATCTACTGAGCTCAGATGCTAAACTAAGGGACGAGGCAATGCAGCATCACATAAAACAATTAATATAAACAACAATAAAAAAACGCAGATTTGCGAAGCAAGCAGCATTAAGAAATTAGCAAAGCAATTGTAATACCGCTCCATTTCCCTATGCACAATTACCAAATTACTACTTTGAACGTCTGTTAATTCATTACACAGTGGTGCTGGCAAACTACGCTCGTCGTCACTATTATTTCTCAGTTTGCTTTGGAGCCTAGTGTTACGTTTTTCACACGCCATTATTGTCACAGTATTTCACACGACAACACAGAAAAACTCAATTTGAAGAGCAAAAATAAGAGAACACATTAACATAACACTGAAAATAATATCTAGTTAATTGCAGCTGCGAAATACTTGGTGCAAATCTACATGCATACCACAACTGTTTTACTGTACAACAATGAAAAACTACAACTACAATGGAAATTCTCTCTACAATTACGCGCTAGCAATAAACAAAAGCTACACTAATTACACAAACTATAAGAAAAAATCAGAAGATTCCAGTGAGGTATCCTCGGCTAAGGGTCGACATATGAAACGTCCCCTTTTAACAATTCTACACGACTGTGCTTAACCTGACACACAATATTTTTTAGCGTAACGCAATCTGACTTTCAACACACAATATTTTGTTAGCGCAACGCAATCTGACTTTCAAAATCTCTAGAAGAGAATGGCCCTGACTAACATTAAACTATCTCTTTCACAAATCACTTACCTCACAAAAATCTTCGCTGCTCAAGCTACTGCAATACAGCGAGCGCCACTACTGCCAGCTAAATAAAAGATTCAAACTATGGAAGGCACTAACTACTGATAGGGATAGTTAGCAAATGAAAGATATTAATAGAGAACAAACAATGTATTTACCTTGATATCATGACAAATTACAAAACTGCGCCATCTCTCTCCCCACATCCACCACTGCTGGCGGCACACCTCCAACTGCCCAACGCTATGCGCTGTTCACAGCCAGCTGCCTAACACTACAATGGCAAGTATTACAACAATGCAAAGCAGCCACAGACTGCACACCGCACAGCCAGTGATTTTCTATACAGAGGTGGCGTTACCAATAAAAAAACCTAAACAGCCTACTTACATCATTATTTAGTGTATCGGTAACTAAATATTTTGCAGTGGTGTCTTTCGTTAGAGCATATTCAATTTCTACTTTCGTAACATCCAGTTCCTTCTGATTTTTTTTATTTACTCGTGTCCAGAACTTTACATATATAGCCGATAGACAGCAATTTTTCAAACAATATAATTACATGTTTAAATTCCAGATGACATCAATTTACAAACAGTATAAGTAAATGATTAAATTGCATATGACATCCAAAATCCCGCCGTTTGAACTGCTGTATCATTAGCGATAACCAGGTCGCCCATTGGGCATGGGGTTAGGTTTCTACAGTTGAGCAGGTGTTGATGATCTTGCTGTTCGCCACATTCTCATAGCTCATCCCCTGGAGAGAAACCCCGTTTCCTCAAATTGACCTTGCATCGGGATACACCAGTTCTCAGCCTGTTGAGGACCTTCCATTTTTTGTATGGGAGGTGACGACCTTTAGCAAGCTCTTCTTGAGGGCTGTTCCAGTACATCTCTGATGGTGAGTTAAGGCACAGCTGTATTCGACGATTTGCAAGTGACAAAAGTGGTTCTATTGAACGGAGGAAACTCTTGATCTTAATCTTGGATGTTGGTATTCACATCCGAACATGGGGTGTCTTGGATCTGTCTCCGGTTTCCGCTTCTCTTTTCCTGCTGCTGCTCTGATATGTGGGGGTGCTATGCCAATGAGATGATATATTTTATTAATAGGGGTTGCCCGCAAACAGCCATGTCACTTGTTTGTCATGGGAAGGAGCATATTTAAAACATTTCTCAACCACTTTTTGTTCATTTGGAGACAGAATCAAGTTCGATAGGTTAATTTCGCCTTCGGGAAACTTTTGTTTACAATTTGAGATTAGAAGTGCACTCACTTTCCTAGTCTTAGATAATTTACTGTTCTGCAGCTAAAATACACTCCTGGAAATGGAAAAAAGAACACATTGACACCGGTGTGTCAGACCCACCATACTTGCTCCGGACACTGCGAGAGGGCTGTACAAGCAATGATCACACGCACGGCACAGCGGACACACCAGGAACCGCGGTGTTGGCCGTCGAATGGCGCTAGCTGCGCAGCATTTGTGCACCGCCGCCGTCAGTGTCAGCCAGTTTGCCGTGGCATACGGAGCTCCATCGCAGTCTTTAACACTGGTAGCATGCCGCGACAGCGTGGACGTGAACCGTATGTGCAGTTGACGGACTTTGAGCGAGGGCGTATAGTGGGCATGCGGGAGGCCGGGTGGACGTACCGCCGAATTGCTCAACACGTGGGGCGTGAGGTCTCCACAGTACATCGATGTTGTCGCCAGTGGTCGGCGGAAGGTGCACGTGCCCGTCGACCTGGGACCGGACCGCAGCGACGCACGGATGCACGCCAAGACCGTAGGATCCTACGCAGTGCCGTAGGGGACCGCACCGCCACTTCCCAGCAAATTAGGGACACTGTTGCTCCTGGGGTATCGGCGAGGACCATTCGCAACCGTCTCCATGAAGCTGGGCTACGGTCCCGCACACCGTTAGGCCGTCTTCCGCTCACGCCCCAACATCGTGCAGCCCGCCTCCAGTGGTGTCGCGACAGGCGTGAATGGAGGGACGAATGGAGACGTGTCGTCTTCAGCGATGAGAGTCGCTTCTGCCTTGGTGCCAATGATGGTCGTATGCGTGTTTAGCGCCGTGCAGGTGAGCGCCACAATCAGGACTGCATACGACCGAGGCACACAGGGCCAACACCCGGCATCATGGTGTGGGGAGCGATCTCCTACACTGGCCGTACACCACTGGTGATCGTCGAGGGGACACTGAATAGTGCACGGTACATCCAAACCGTCATCGAACCCATCGTTCTACCATTCCTAGACCGGCAAGGGAACTTGCTGTTCCAACAGGACAATGCACGTCCGCATGTATCCCGTGCCACCAAACGTGCTCTAGAAGGTGTAAGTCAACTACCCTGGCCAGCAAGATCTCCAGATCTGTCCCCCATTGAGCATGTTTGGGACTGGATGAAGCGTCGTCTCACGCGGTCTGCACGTCCAGCACGAACGCTGGTCCAACTGAGGCGCCAGGTGGAAATGGCATGGCAAGCCGTTCCACAGGACTACATCCAGCATCTCTACGATCGTCTCCATGGGAGAATAGCAGCCTGCATTGCTGCGAAAGGTGGATATACACTGTACTAGTGCCGACATTGTGCATGCTCTGTTGCCTGTGTCTATGTGCCTGTGGTTCTGTCAGTGTGATCATGTGATGTATCTGACCCCAGGAATGTGTCAATAAAGTTTCCCCTTCCTGGGACAATGAATTCACGGTGTTCTTATTTCAATTTCCAGGAGTGTATGTCGTGAATAAGATCACTTACACTTCGACGTACTTCTAGATCAGAAACTTCAAACTCACAGGGATGTACCTTCGATCTGATAGCCATATGTACCACTTTTAGATGTGTACACACGTTGTCACGAACACGATACAATTTCGTCATTTCCTCCTTTATCCACATCGACGTCAACGGATTTATTTGCAACGGCAGATGATCGTCTTGACTTTATGGAGATGTAAAAGAGAGCAAATAAAGTGGCGCTACAATGGAGGATAAGTTTTCTTTGATCTCTTACGTTCCATGCAGGATATACCTACTAGAGAATTCAATGTGAGAATGGACCACAATATTGTCAGAATATATGTCTACTTATTGTTGATGACCAAACCTTAGATCGAAGTAAGTACCTCCAGAAAATAAAATTTACTTCTCTTCCATATTCCTTTATTAAAGGCTGTCAGTTTCAGAGGATTAATCTAACATCTTAGCCATGTGTAAAACGCAACTACAGTAATGTACAGTCAAGCCATACAGTAAATGGCATTAATTAAGATTACCAGCAATATCCTAGCATTGAGACAATTTTCATCATATACCTCGCTTAGAGAATTATAGCCACGTGGGAGAAAATCCCTCAAATATATGGGCCATGTTACGTGTTCGAAACAGTTATCGTGCCAGTCAAACTTTTATTCTCAATCATTCACTTTTTCGTGGTCCAGCGCTTGTCTGCAAGAAGGCTGGAACGCCACAAGTCAGTACTGATTTGCAGATTGGACTACAGGGCAATGATGAATGGTGCAGGTTCTGGCAGTTGAGCTTGGAACATGTAACACATTATTTAAGTCTGCAGGCTTTCGAGGCCGCTGTCAACGAAGTTAAAATCTTCTGGGTTATTAGGCTGCGTCATATTTCGCCTAAAATGATCGACGTTTCGACCCCTCTGCTGTGATCTCCCTCAGGATCTTCCGGTGTCCACTACTGCTAGCACCGGAAGATCCTGAGGAAGATTCTGAGGAAGATCCCAGCAGAGGGGTCGACACATTGATCATTTTAGAGGAAATATGACGCGGTCTAATAACCCAGAAAATTTTAACATCGTGTAACAAATTATCTATAATAGGAAACTAAATAAAATACACTCCACTACATTATAGATTACAAATTGCTGTTACAGCATTTACCGTAAAATATCTAGGATTAGCCATCCAGTACGATCTTAAGTCGAATGACCACATAAAGCAAACAGTAGGCAAAGCCGATGTCAGATAGAACCATAGGAAGAATCATTAGGAAATGTAACTCATCCACGAACGAAGTGTTTGCAAGGCGCTTGTTCGACCAAAACTTGAGTATTGTGCATCAATCTGCGATCTTTACTATGAACGGAAGAGATAGAGAAGATCCAACAAAAGCGGTGGGTTTCCTGACGGATTCGATTAATCGGCGCGAGAGCGTTACGTAGGCTGCTCAGCAAGCTCCAGTGGCAGACGTTACAAGAGAGGATTTGTGCATCACGAAACTTTTACTACTGAAATTTCGAGTATGCACTTTCTGGAAAGTGTCAAACAACACATTACTTCCACCCAAATCCATATCACAACGAGAAAAGTCGAGAAATTTGAGCTTACACAGAGGCTTACAGACAATCATTCTTCCCACGCGCCATTCGCGAACGGAACAGGGAAGAGAGGTCAGTTAGTGGTACTAGCAATACTCTCTGCCACACACCGTTAGCTGGCTGTCGTAATATGATGTAGATGTAGATATGCGATGAATGTAATTACTAGATTCCAACCATGCTCACTTCAAGAGAACTATAACACGACAAAAGTATCACCCATTTTTAAGCGGAAAATCGGTACTTTGGAAGTACCGTAATCAAACTCAGAAATCTGTGACATACGCATATGGCAGTCTTAGGAGACACCACAATGAGCACCATCAGAAAACAGAGCATTATTTATCGCTAACTGTACCATACTCTCCGCAGTAAAACAGTCACACTAAATGCAACAACAAGGTTGAAGGTTGATCACAACATTCGTTTACATGTGAAAGACTCCTAATTCTTCTTAGAGCTAGCCATAGTAACGGTGTGGGACTCTAATTGCAATCTCAAATGTCTGGAGTGTCCAAGCGCATTTGGCTCAGGTCATGCTCGTATTCCGTTTCTGTTTACCTTCACAATCTTGTGTATTACTTTTCCGCATCCAAAATTCATTTGTATATATTAATAGAATGATAATGGTGGGATTCTTGAACATATCCTCTATTAGAATATTATGAATAACCAAGAAGAAAATGATCTATTGACAAATAGTGAGAACGTACTCAGAAATTAACGTCCTTTTGCAACACAAATGGCTCTTTATTCTCATGAAGTAGTAAATGCTATCAACAGGGGATCTGAAACTGATTTTATAATTGTAGATTTCCAGAATGCTTTTGATTCCGTTCCTCATGGGAGGCTTCTAACCAAACTGCGTACCTACGGAGTACGTCTCAGTTGAGCGACTTGATTCGTGATTTTCTATATGACACGCCACAGTTCGTAGTTTGTACTAAATGGCGAAAAGTCACAGAGGAAACAGATGATATCTGTGGGGTCCCTAATCTACATACAATCTGAGTAGCCATCTTAGATTGTTAGCAAATGATGCCGTCATTTACTGTCTACTGAAGTCATCGGAAGATTAATACCTTTTGTATCCTGCCTGGATAGGCGGTGCATGGGTCTGCTCCTGTAAACTCAAAGGTAGGCCGAATGTAGGAAGCGAGTAGGAGCAAGAAAAGGTGAAGTACTTCGGTAATGCTTGTAGATTTTACAAGTTCACTATAGTCAAAATTATGATTACATAATGGTTACTTAACTTTGGCTGAGTTGAGCACGTAGGTGCGAAGCTGTACATCAGTCACATCTAACTTCGGCTAGAAGTTACAGAGGCCAAATCTGTAGTGGCTCGCCCGCTATCAAATAGAAACAACGTTGCTTGGTCGCCTCCTTGGAATCAAATGGGCTGACTCTGGAGCGGCACTCGTAGAGCTGCACAGAGCCGGCTAGAGGGCGCTGTCGTCGGTGTCGTAGTGCCAACTTAAGAACTTGTACCTACGCCGTGGCATCGTAGCTATCGATACCACAATACCAATTGTAAAATGATTTAGGAAAGATATCAGTATGGTGTGAAACGTGGTAATCCACTCTATATAACGTAAACTGTCAAGTCACTCGCTACTGAAATGGATACGATATTGCAGTGCTTGTGTTATTCAGAAGAACGAAGCCATGTTCCTTCTGAAATGCATGCACGCCGAACAATATGCGCACTGCGATATTGTATTTATCCACCAACAACGATCAAGTGACTTTCAAAAAAATTGTTCAAATGGCTCTGAGCACTATGGGACTTAACATCTGTGGTCATCAGTCCCCTAGAACTTAGAACTACTTAAACCTAACTAACCTAAGGACATCACACACATCCATGCCCGAGGCAGGATTCGAACCTGCGACCGTAGCAGTCGCGCGGTTCCGGACTGAGCGCCTATAAACGCTCGGCCACCGCGGCCGGCGAGTGACTTTCAAGAATAGAGTAGTTACCATCAGTATAACGTGCTTTCAGCAGCAGCGCAAGCAACTGCATACGCTTGGTCGCCAAATATTGCTTGCTGTATGAACTGTTTACAACAGTGTTTTAAAAATAATTATAGACATATTGAAAATCTCCATAATTGAATGTAACATGAGTTAATGATATAATAAAAATCAAAACGGAACAGTATAATTAGCTTGATGCTGATCTCTTGGATCGAACCAAGTCACAAAATAAGGAAAAAATTATAATAAAGTCTGGTTTCAGTTCCACAAATTTTTTACCTTGTGTAGCTGTATACTTCAATGAGATTTTGTCACACTTCGTGGGACAATTAACAGCTACACTGGTCGATGGAATTGGAGGCTCGTAACCTATCCTATCGTGCAGCCACAGTTATCCGAGGTCAGATGAGCTTTGATGAAAATTATCTCATTGCTACGGTTTTCATTGAATGTCTGACGGGATATAGAAGACAGAGCTCTGCCTTTCCAAAGACTATAGGCTGTAACGAAAAGCTACGAAAGCGAATCTTATCTATCTGAATTGAAATTCTGCTTGACGGGTGACGACTGGAAAAGCGTGTAATGTAACGAGCGCTGAAACGCGCATTTAAACCAGAAGAAAGTATTCTGTGGGAGATGGAAAGGTACTGACTGTGGCAGGTCGAAGAGAAGCGGATTCTAATGTGCGCTGGTGTTGTCCAGCTATCTTATAGTCCTGAATGGTGTTGGCAATGTTGCGAAGAAAATATCTGACCACGTGTGACGTCTCACACACGTCGCACCCGACTGAGAGAAACCAGCACTGGAGAGACCAACATGCAGAGACAACAGAGCTGGAATATGGGGAAACGCTCGAGCTAATGAAGGAAGGGGTGGGGGCGGGGGTGGGGGAGAGGGATGAGGAAGGGCAGGGCGGGCAGCTCTGGTGGACCGTGAGCGGATGAGGACGCCTGGTTTATTCGCCGCTTCCCTTATCAGCCGAACACAGGGAGGGAGCGCTCGCCGGAATTCCGTGGAACACAAAGGCGAGCGTTCCGCAACACACACGGCCAGTGCAGAGGGCGAGATCAAGCGCTGCCAGCCTCTATCTGCTGTTATGTTTGCAATCAAAGGTATAAAGGAAGGGTGCTTTCTCTAAAATACTGTTTTTATACGAATATTTCTATAGCTTCAGTATTCTGCTAGTTTTGTGAAAAAGTATTTTTGTGTCGAGAAGCAAATATTGTACAAAGGAGTGTGCCGAGTATTTCATCTAAAACTAAAAGCGACTGGCTTTCCAAAACCAAACGTGCAACTACCAAGCCAGGTGGTGCTTTGGTTATCTCAATGGACTCGCATTCGGTAGGACGACGGTTCAAACCCGCATCCGGCCGTCCAGATTTATGTTCTCTGTGACTTAATTAAATCGCTCCAGACAGAATCCTGGATGGTTTCTTTGAAAAAGATACGACCGAGTTCCTTCCCCATCCTTCACACAATCGGAGCTTGTTCTCCGTCTCTAATGTCCTCGATGTCGATCGGACATTAAACCCAGTCTGTTTCCTTTTTCCAAATGTAAACTGATGTGTTGTTCTGATACAATGGAGGCATTCACACTGTTAATGCAGACATAGCATACAGTATTGAAGTAGAAGAGGTTCATCACAATCGCCTTCCCATTCATAAATCAAAGCATACGGTGAGGGCTACAGGCTTTGTGGCGCGATGGGTTAATAATAAAAATTGGTCCTTACTTCGATATGTCGTTATGAAAAGACACTTCAATTTTCTGTGCGTGCCTTAAACCTATCTTTACCGATTACAACAGCATGAAAAATATTTCTGCTGTCATCTAGAAAGCGTTGGAGAACGTACTGACCACAATTTCCTGTCTGTAAGTCCACATAAGTCTTCGTGCTCACTGAGAGAAAATGTTTCCAGCTTGCTATGTATTCAGCACGATAAGAAATTTAACTTTAAATAAAAGTTTAGAGCTTCAACTAATTGCTAGAGTCTGTAAAAGTTGAAACACACAAAATATAATAATATCTGTGACGACGTTCGCTTGCTTAGCTGGGTGGTAACGTGCTCGCTTCTCATACAAGCGGGTACGGGATCGATTCCCACCAGGTTGGAGATTTTCTCCGCTCGGGGACTGGGTGTTGTGTTGTCCTCGTCATCATTTCATCCTCATCACCGGAGCGCAAGTCGCCCAATCTGGTGTCGAATGAAATAAGACTTGAACTTGGCGGCCGAACTTCCTATAATAGGGGCCTCCCGTCAACGATGTCATACGCTCATTTCATTTTTTCCCAAACCCTAATACTAATATCCCTTTCAGAAACAGCCCTGTTAACATTTCAGAGGCGATCTCTGTGGGAAGTTCAAAGTAAAATTGTTTATCGCCCTGACTTCAAAACACAAAAGTTAATTGCTCACTCTGAAAGAGGAAAATTAATTTCACCACTTGCCATGCGGTTTCGTCAACATTACGGGCCGCACACAGCAACTTTCATGAAACCTAAGCGATACAGGAAGGTGTACGGTCCTTGTGAGCTCATTTCCTATTTTTACCAAAAACGCTTTTGGTAGCTGTCCAGGTGTGACGTCATCCGTAGTACAACGCAAGCAGGTTTTTGACTGAGGCAGACAGATTAATATCTCGGTGAGAAGATGTTCTTCTTAACTGCCACTCTGGCCGTATTTATATAAGGGCGCATCGGACCGCCTAACGGAACATCTGCTATCATCCGCCTTGGGCACAGGTAGCAACATCTAAATGGCCTCTTTCTCGATCGTGTATTAATTAATACCTCTGTCTTTTAACAGCTTACTATATTATTAATTTTCATATAAATAGAGTTAAGTTTGCTTTAGTTACTGAAATTTTTTTAGCTCGAGTGAATTTAAACTTTACCCTCTAGAATTTCTAGAATGGAACCGACAGTAGAACATGACCTATTAACTGCCTAGTTAAGATTGTGTGTAATTATTATTATTTACAATATACTTTTGAAACCTGGTTTAACTATATTATTTCATGAATGTAATCGAGTGCTATACTTAGAAATTTCTATTACAAATGCAAATGTACTTCATCTGTCATGAATAAGGACTTTTCATTCCAAGTTTTGTTTTTGTAAAATAACTTGAAAACCAGTAGAGGTGACACGTAGTTAAAGATTTTATAAGAAATTGAGCCTACATGCGAATTTCCATCTTTCTGAGTTTTATATTTAGTGCCTTCAGTTTTCACAAAAACGCCAGTTTTGAACAAAGTATTGCTCTGATCAAGTTGAGACTTGTAACTTTCAATTGCGACATACATTTTCATAACCCGAACAATTTTTAGCTTTGCAGTCTTCTTATTCACTGTCTCTCACTTCTTCTTAAGATGGTATATTTTGCCTACTATATCCATTTGATCATTGTGAGACTTAACAGTGTTAACATTAATATACCAAAGCACACACTGAAGAAGTTTCGAAAAGTTATTTTAATTTTTAATTTCACTGTTGTTTTATGGTTGTCTATTGATTGCTAAGTAAAGGTGCATTATGATGATGTGGCGCTGGTAGTAGTAAACTGGCGTAAGCCCCGCCATACCGGCTCGCCTCTGTACCTCTTACAAAGATACAGCGCTTCTTTCGCCTCATCTTGCATGCATGTGCTCATTAATGCACGCATCCCGGTCACCGCTCTCTCGAAATACTGCCCAACTACGAACTTGTGTCAGTATAGGCGAACGCCGGCCGCAGAATGCCTGTTGACTACCTCCACGAGGTGAAAGTGAATCTATCTCGGCTCATAATGGAGTCCCAACCAGTGCTCATCCGCTGATAGGGCGACCGACATAGCGTTGGAAAGTTAGCGTATCCTACGTTTTATCTTAAACTGCATGTGGGAATAAATTAGTGGATCTCACTAATTCGTACTCGTGTATTCCAGCTCCAGACGGATCCAATATCTACATTTCCTACCAAACAGCACAAGAGATAGTGAGTGGTGGATAGCACCGCTATAAGAGTGATGTCAGACTTTGTCGCTCTTACGCAGAACAGAGATAGGTGGGGGTAAAGCCCCGCACAGAGCAAAGACACACACCGAGTTTTTGAACTGACTGCTATAGATTCAAGAGTTGGCCACCAGGAAGTAGATTTGTCTTACTGCAACTTATTGTCCAGATTTGAGAAAATGAGGTCTGTTTCTTACTATCTACATCTAATTTAGTTGCAAAGAAGAATCGACGAATTATTCATTGCCACTATTGAATTTAAGCTTCAGTTTCTCTTAGAAACAATTTTTACAGTTGACCCAAAATTAACATGGAGCATTTATCAGAAAATGGGGAAGTAGGAGAAATCGCCGCAGGTGTTTTGGAGTGAATACCCGCAGTTCCAACAATGTGACAATTCATCAATGATAACACTCAAGATTACATTCAACACATACTGAGTGAGAGTGTCTCACTTGAAGAGATAATTCCGCTGAATAAAATAAAATATTTAGAGAAATTTTCTGCAGTAGTGCAGCAGCAGTGCAGTAGGGAGTCGCATATTTAGCTTTCATATTTGTTTTGTAGTTTGATTCTTAATTTCTTACCGAGTGGCCGGCCGGAGTGGCCGAGCGGTTCTAGGCGCTACAGTCCGGAACCGCGCGACCGCTACGGTCGCAGGTTCGAATCCTGCCTCGGGCATGGATGTGTGTGATGTCCTTAGGTTAGTTAGGTTTAAGTAGTTCTAAGTTCTAGGGGACTGATGACCTCGGCAGTTGAGTCCCATAGTGCTCAGAGCCATTTTTTTCTTACCGAGTGTTTGTGCGCTTGCATATTTAATTACATAAAATCCTTGCGTATCCTCGTATTTGAGAGGAGTTATATTGCTTATTGATAGCTGTTAAGTATGAATTGGCGGTGTCGTTAGTCACTTGTTTGATTTGGACACCAGTGCTTTCTGTTTATTTCGTAGAGTCAGTTTGCAACAGACAGAGGCCAGTGCAGTTTCATTTGTGCTTGCAGAGTGACGTGTGCGAGCAGCAGTAGCAGAAACTAGTCGTATATTCAGTTTTTCGTATTAGTTCCTCAGGTTTAATTCAAATTACTTTTGTGTTTGTGTGCTTGCGCGATGAAATTTTTCGGATCTATGCGCATTTTCGAATTGGGTAGTATCAAATTTTAATAACGGTAGAGTGTAACATCGCGTAGGCGGTTGTCATTTGTACTAAGACAGGGGTAGTATCGCATTGTAATATCTGTATAGTGGCGTAGTCGTGGTCATTTGATTGCTTAGTTCGTAAGTAATTGCTCATATATCGCAGATCAATGTGGCGCTGGTGACGCAACTGTGCAGTCGCATATTGGTGTTTTATTTGTCGCAACTCTAGACGTCCAGATATTAGCAGTAGGATGAATAGGGTATGTGTGTGCTGTGTGCAGGCGCAGGAGGAAATGGCCGCGGTTTGCGTGCAGCTGAGCGTGCTGTTGTCCACGGTCAGCCGCCTTCAGGCTGCTGCCTCGAGGTGCAGCGACGGTGGAGGGTCTGGCACGTCCATTGAGTTACCCCAGGTGTCGCTGGCTGCGTCCGCTGACTCGGCCGCCGAGGCACCTTCTAGTGTACCCGGCGCTATGGGGCCACCCTCACCTCAGGGTGAGTGGCGGACTGCAACGCGTTCGCGTCGCTCGAGGCGGAGGGTCACTGTGGAGGCTGGCCGGCTGGCCTCGCCCGTTCATCCTGTCAGTGGGCAGGTGGCCGCTCCATAAGCAGGGCCCGAGCAGGCACACGGGGACAAAGGCTTTCTAGTTATTGGGACCGCTAACGTTAGGCGGGTTATGGAGCCCCTTAGGGAAATAGCGTACAGGGCTGGAAGGAAATCCAACGTGCACTCGGTTTGTCTGCCGAGGGGCCTCATCCAAGAAGTGGAGGCGGCCTTGCCTGCGGCTATCGAGCGTACAGGGTGCAGTCGTCTGCAATTAGTTGCTCACTTCGACACCAATGATGCCTGTCGCTTGGGTTCTGAGGCGATCCTCAGTTCATTCTGGCGGCTGGTGGATTTGGTGAAGACCACTGCCCTCGCACGTGGGGTGCAAGCAGAGCTCTCTATTTGCAGCATCGTTCCCAGAGTGGATCGGCGTCCTTTGGTTTGGAGCCGAGTGGAGGGTCTCAACCAGAGGCTTCGTCGACTCTGAGACTGTATCTGCTGCAGATTTCTAGACTTGCGCTATTGGTTGGGGAGTTGTAGGACGCCCCTAGATAGGTCAGGGGTGCACTACACAAAGGAAGGGGCTACTCGGGTAGAACAGTACTTGTGGCATGCACATGTGTGTTTTTTAGGCTAGACAGTAGTGCAAGGTGTCCTGATGAACACTCACCAGTCGACGTACAGGCAGGGAAATCAGGACGCGCTAAGTGTCTTCAGCTATCAAGATATTAGCAGTAAATTTTCAGAGTTTTCGGAATAAAGTTCCTGAATTTACTGCCCACCAGGAAGCGTGTGGCGCGCAAATTATTCTCGGGACTGAGATCTGGCTGAACCCTGAGATAGAAAGTTCTGAAATATTTACTGAGGTTTGGAACGAGTATCAGAAAGACGGATTAGACACCGTAGGTGGTGGTGTCTTCATTGCAGTTGACAAAAATATTGTGTCTACTGAGGTCGAAGTAGAGTGTGATTGCGAAGTTATCTGGACACGTTTAACAGGGCTAGCAGAAATAAAGTTAATTTTTGGGTGTTATTACCGGCCACCAGTTTTCACCGTGACAATTCTACAATCATTCAAAGGGAGTCTACACTCTGTATTGCAGAACTACCCGGATTATGCTATATTAGTTCGGAGTCGACTTCAACCTACCTAGTATTGACTGGGATGTCTATGGGTTCATTACAGGTGGTACAAACAAACCGTCGTGTGAATTACTTTTGAACACATTATCCGAAAACTGCCTTGAGCAGCTAAATCGACAGCCAACACGTAATGGAAATATTTTAGATCTGGTAGCCACGAACAGACCAGATCTCAGCGACGGTGTCAGTGTTGAGACAGGAATTTGTGATCATGATATTGTCATTACGACTATGGTTACGAAAGTTAAAAAGTCGGTCAAGAAGGCTAGGAGAGCATTCTTACTAGAAAGAGCAGATAAGAAGTTGTTAGCATCCCACTTAGTAAATGAATCGACTTCATTTACTTCCGGTACGATGGACGTGGAAGAATTATGGCCAAATTTTAAACACATTGTAAGTCACTCATTGGAGAAGTATGTGCCGAAAAAGTGGGTTACGGACGGAAAAGACCCACCGTGGTTTAACATCGCAATTCGGAGAATGCTCAGGAAGCAAAGACAGTTGCAATCGCGGTACAAGAAAGATCGGGAGAATGAGGACAGGCAAAAGTTAGTAGAGATTCGTGATACTGTAAAAAGAGCTACGTGTGAAGCATACAAACACTACCACCGTCATACCTTAGCAAAAGATCTTGCTGAAAACCCAAGGAAATTCTGGTCTTACGTAAAATCGGTAAGCGGGCCGAAGGCTTTCATCCACACACTCACTGATCAGTCTGGCCTGGCAACGGAAGACGGCAAAACGAAAGCTGAAATTTTAAACTTAGCATTTGAGAAATCTTTCACGGAGGAGGATCGTACAAACATACCGCCGTTTGAGTCTCGTACAGATGCCCGTATGGAGGACATAGTGACAGACATCCCTGGGGTTGTGAAGCAGCTCAATGGGTTGAATATATATAAATCGCCAGGTCCTGATGGGATTCCAATTCGGTTCTACAGAGAGTACTCTACTGCACTGGTTCCTTACTTAGCTTGCATTTATCGCGAATCTCTTGCCCAACGTAAAGTCCAGAGCGACTGGAAAAAAGCGCAGGTGACGCCTGTATACAAGGGTAGAAGGACGGATCCTCAAAATTACAGACCAATATCCTTAACATCGGTTTGTTGCAGGATTCTCGAACATATTCTCGGTTCGAATATAATGAATTTCCTTGAGACAGAAGTTGCTGTTCATGCATCAGCACAGCCTTAGAACGCATCGCTCCTGCGAAACGCAGCTCGCCCTTTTTTCACATGAGCTTGCGAATCATGGATGAAGGGAATCAGACGGATGCCATATTCCTTGACTTCCGGAGAGCGTTTGACTCGGTGCCCCACTGCAGACTCTAGGGTACGAGCATATGGGATTGGTTCCCAAGTATGTGAGTGGCTCGAAGACTTCTTAAGTAATAGAACCCAGTACATTGTCCTCGATGGTGAGTGTTCATGGGAGGTGAGGGTATCATCTGGAGTGCCCCAGGGAAGTGTGGTAAGTCCGCTGTTGTTTTCTATCTACATAAATGATCTTTTGGATAGGGTGGATAGCAATGTGCGGCTGTTTGCTGATGATGCTGTGGTGTTCGGAAGGTGTCGTCGTTGAGTGACTGTAGGAGGATACAAGATGACTTGGACAGGATTTGTGATTGGTGTAAAGAATGGCAGCTACCTTTAAACACAGATAAATGTAAATTAATGCAGATGAATAGGAAAAAGAATCCCGTAATGCCTGAATACTCCATTAGTAGTGTAGCGCTTGACACAGTCACGTCGATTAAATATTTGGGCGTAACACTGCAGAGCGATTTGAAGTGGGCAAGCATGTAATGGCAGTTGTGGGGAAGGCGGATAATCGTCTTAAGTTCATTGGTAGAATTTTGGGAAGATGTGGTTCATCTTTAAAGGAGACCGCTTATAAAACACTAATACGACCTATTCTTGAGTACTGCTCGAGCGTTTGGGATCCCTATCAGGTCGGATTGAGGGAGGGCGTAGAAGCAATTCAGAGGCGGGCTGCTAGATTTGTTACTGGTAGGTTTGATCATCACGCGAGTGTTGCGGAAATGCTTCAGGAACTCGGATGGGAGTCTCTGGAGGAAAGGAGGCGTTCTTTTCGTGAATCGCTACTGAGGAAATTTAGAGAGCCAGCATTTGAGGCTGACTGCAGTACAATTTTACTGCCGCCAACTTATATTTCGCAAAAAGATCACAAAGATAAGATAAGAGAGATTAGGGCTCGTACAGAGGCATATAGGCAGTCATTTTCCCCTCGTTCTGTTTGGGAGTGGAACAGGGAGAGAAGATGCTAGTTGTGGTACGAGGTACCCTCCGCCACGCACCGTATGGTGGATTGCGGAGTATGTATTGAGATGTAGATGGTAATGCACTGAAATCTGTGCTTCTAACATCGACATCCAATAATGAACGAATGGAAGAAAACTGCAGGGGAACAGAAAGCTTCCTTCTGGGAGTGAAAGATGTACCAAAGAAAGGAAAGAACTTGCTATAAAACCAACACTAAGTAAGCTAGATTTCACTACATCAGTGCCAAAAAGAGGAAGAAAATAAATCAAAAAACCACCTGATTATTCTTCAGCGTCCAATTCAGGCATTTCGCATCATGGCAGTAGTTCAGATATAGATAGAGACAAAGAAGTATCCGAAGAAGAACAAGAGCTTGGAACTTCACGGAAGAGTTAGAGGACCTAACAAAGTACACTATTTACTTGTCACCTATACATCATAGCGTCAGTACTTCGTTCCCGAAGAAGAATTATATGTGTACATGTATTTTTAAGCATTATGTTAAAATTTACGGGATATTTCAGTTCAATAAGGTGTAGCGTAACTTGGCTACAATAAAACAATGTCACGAAGGGTTTTTTGAGCCTTTCTATTATGCAGCCATCCATTTGTACCCATGTTTATCTTAAATTGGGCAGAGGGCCTAACTTTGGAGCTTTACCACATTTTGTGGATCAAAAACCCCGCATTTTTATTTAACAGAATTGTAAACTTATCTTTTATTAATAATCAGTCAGAGGTGGAAATTGGATGAGTTGTAGGTAGAAACCCAGCCTATAACTTTAATTTGAAATCGCAGGAAAATTAACTCTCATTGACAAAACGGTTTCGACGGTACTCCATCAGCGCACTCCATGTCAGGGGAGGATCTTCAGCTCTGCAGATATTATCCCCTCCTTCTTGGCCTCTTCCTGCACTGTCCTCCTCTACGGTGTCTTTGGCCTTCCTCTCTTCCTTTTACACTGTGGCTTCCAGCAAAGACTTCCCCCTGAACAATGTCCTGGGTCTTTCAGAGGGTGTGTCCGATTCAGCTCCACTTCGTTCTCGTGACTAGGATGGCAATAGATTCGTTTCCCGTTCTGTTACAAACTTCGTTGGATACCACATTTGGCTGAAGGATTTTAAGAATGATTCTAAGGCGTCTCCTGAGGAAATCTAGCAAGCTCTTGGTGACTGTAGATGTAACTTCCCAAGTACCCCATCTATATAACAGCATTGGTTTCACGTTTGTTGTAAATATTCGTTCTTCAGTTGTTATGGAAATCTCTCTTGCCCTCCATAATAGATACAGCTGGATGAAGTCCTCGTCCACCTTTCGGATCCTTTCTCTTGCTCTTCCATCTTCAGTAAATATACTGCCAAGGTATGTGAACTCGTTTACCTTTTCGACTTCTTCATTGCTCACTCTCTGTTTTCTCGTATCTCCTGTACTGATTTTTCACAATCTTCGCCTTGGCGGAATTAATTTTCAGCCCAACAACCTTGGCTTCATTATCAACGTCTTGCACCTTTCCTTCCATGTCAACATGGCAGATGTCGTCGGGAGACTCAGGGTCTTCCAGACGGTTGGTCAGTCTCCATTGGATTCCTCTCTTCTTTACCTCCATCACTTCGCTTACAACTTCAGCCAGCATCAGTAAAAAGATCACTGCAGATGAAACATATTCTTGGCGAATTCCAGCCTGAAGTGGGAAGCATTCCGTAGGTTTACCCTCGTCGACGATTCGGTGTGTGTAGTTATTGTAAGTCTCCCTGATAACCTTTACTATCTTCCATGGTTCACGCAGTTTTTCAAACGTTTCCACGTGTGATTAATTTTAATGGAACCGAAGGCTTTTTGAGGTCTGCAAAGTGAAGAATTCAATTGATTGTTCGATAACAACTCTAAGCGTGTTTATCTGATTTATACAAGAGGGGTTACTTCTAAAAGCGGGTTCCCCTTTTTATCTGCAATTCAACTTGCATCTTGATAATGTCAACGATTATACGCACCATCTCTTTACTTCTAATTCTAAGTAAGAGTATTCCCTCCAATTACGGCAGTTGGTGCTGTCTCCTTTTTTTTGACAGTTTCACGAAGAGTCCTTCCCTCCACTCCTGTGGTGTCAGTACTGGGATTTATTCTAGAAATCAGACGGTCCTGAGAAATTTGAAAGCAGCAACATCATGGCCTGTTGTGACTGCACTTTTGCCATTTCACGATACTTCTGCTCGCGCTGACAGGGATCTCGCAACTATCATGTGGAAATGGAATTCACGGGTCTGGGAACGACATATTGAACGCCACGCGCTACGTTAACGACGCCATAACGACAAGTACCTGAGAGTGCAGATATATTGTTTGCTCCGGCATGCAGAATGTTAGAACTATGTCGTGTACCTTGAGTCTTGTTCACAGAAACAGAAGCATCCACACGGACATTTTTTAATTTATTATTAGAACGAAACCCACAATTTAAAATAAAATAGAATATCTTCTTGCTTTACAATGCAACTTCAAATTACATAATTTCGAATGGCCACCTACCCTACCCTCCCCTGGTTACTCCCAGTGCGTTGCCTGACCCTGCCACCGGAGAGACGGGCCTCTTACACCACTATCATAGTTTAATAAACTACTGTTTCGTTTTTAAAGGAATGATTTTTAAACAACTAACTTTTATTCGTAACGTGAGCATTGCTTACCGCGTTATTACAGAAAATGGGTAAATCGATCAGTGATGTTTTAATAAATGTGATGACGGAAATGAGCAAGAAACACATGCAATATGAACTGGTACAGCATTGCTGAGACAGTAATATATCTGTTACCCTATGACGTGGCCATTAGATGGTACACGCGTACTTGCAAAGTGCCACACTTGCCTTATGTGGTCTATGTGCTTGTGTCTCACTGTCGAAGGAAATTAGTTGTTACTGGAAGTATTGTACGAACTGTGGAATCAATGGAGCACAATGCTCCATTTGCTTTAAGAAATTACAAACTGGAAAAGCCACAACAAACTAATGAAACAGTATGAAGAGAAAACTTAAAACATAAGAATTCGCAGTTATAATAAAAATAGAAAGCAAATGATCTACTGCCTGTGTACATAACATGCCTTCATCTGTCTGTAGCCCTTGAAGCGGACGAACTGACACGAAAAATAGTGTTCTTCAAACTCAGTTTTCACCGTTTAGCAGTGACTACTCGTAATGTCCATATAATGATACGCTTGCCGATTACAGCACGATTTTTGAGCAGTTTCAAAAAATTAGAATCGATAGGAGAACAATGGTAACGTTTTAATAATAGTCATTTATCAGTTTTAGAGATGAGCAGCGAATGATGGGCGGACTGAATTTTATATTATTTGCCTATTTAATTTAATATTATGTATCTTGATACTGACGGAGTAAATTTTTTTCAATCTTTGTTCGATTTCTACTTGTATTACAGGAAATAATAGGAATAAAATCAGAAAATCGGTTATTTCAAAAACAGGTTATTTCGAGCGGTTTTAACAGCCCGGATAAACTGCCGCTGAAAAAACAAATATTACCGAAATCCTGTCGATTCACCGATGACAGCCATACCAAACGCACGTGAGTCACAGCCAGTGAGAAAATATGTGATACCCTATGTTGGTTTTGAGAGCATTAGACGTAACCTGTCTTGAATAGTAGACAGTAAGCTATGAACTACCTGTATCTCAGGAGGCCCACTGTTCCTGCCACCTCTCTAATGGTTTACATTCACATTTGGTATTACGATGACTCCCCATTATACGTGTCACTTTATCTTAATTATGTGGACAACACAACGAGATCCGGAGCATCGCGAGCTGTTAGTATGGCGACGACTGTGGCGGACTCCCTCTCCCTTCACATGGCAGCAAAGGGAGGCGTGCCATCAGTGGTCCGCCTTATGACAACATAAGTCACAACGGTTGCGCGATGCCGCGTTTTCAGACGAGTCTCGTTTCTGTACACAGCACATCAATGAACGAAACCATATGTTGGGGCTTCGCCGAGACAAATTGTTGCCACACTGCGGTTGTTATCCTCGTGCAGGCCCAGTACCTACCTTGACAGTAGAAGGTTCCAAGGGTGCACGATGCGTTCACCTTTGGTTCCTATAGCCGGTAGTCTGGAGAGTGGTTTCTGACATGTTACAGCTGGTGGTTGTGATCTGTCTTCGTGATCAATGTGATATTATCTTTCAATAAAATAACGCAAGAACGAATACTTAGCGCGCTGTCGTCACATTGTTCGATACAGATGGTGCTCCTCTACACCATGACGAGAACGTTCTCCACATCTCTTTCCTGATACTGAACATCCGGCTTGAAGTGTATCTCGTGTTTTTGGTCCCTACAAGGTCATATTTTTCGTTTTAGGATTTTTATCTTCTGTTTCATGATTACGTTTCCACTTCACATTTTTTTCCGTGGTTTTCGTATTAACTAACGGTGATTACCACAGTAGCTTTTAATTTTAACTACTGAAGCCTCCGCTGCCTTTGTAAGGTATGTTTGCATCCTCGCACCATTAGCTTACTTACTCTTCCTCTTAACTGTTTAGATAAATTTGAGAATCAAAATTGTTATGTAATAATTACTTTGTCACGTTTCGTAGTTAACTTGATCATGTATTAAGAGCGCGAAACGAGTTATAAATCAATAAATATTATAGGAGAAAAGGTCTTTTACGTGGAACCTGGTTCATTCTAACATTAATGTTGTTTAAAAAATGTGCATGTAATCCCGTTAATAAATCTGTTACCACTGCTGGAATATCTGTACACCATGCCTGAAATCCTCTATCTTTGCAAGCTAAACTTATATCCGGTGTATATGGCATATTCTAGAATCAATCCACTTCGCAAAATTTCTGTACAGCGTGTGTCAAACATTTTCTTGGTGATACTGGGGACAACGTCATACTGGAGTCACGTTTCCACCACAAGCAGGTAAATATGCATTAAAATCTGTAATTACGATAAAAAGATAAAATTCGAGATTACAGAAGAAAATGGAATGAATATCTACAAAGAATGGAGAGTGAGAGACTTCCCTTAAAGGCAATAAATTATAAGTGCCATGGGAGAAGAAACAGTGGAAGACCTCGGCAGAGATGGGTACCGTAACAGGCAATTCCTGTCTAATACCTGAACACAAGATGAAGATGATCTGTAATATATATGCTTTTACTTACAGTGGTTTATCCCTTGGGAATATTGTAGCAGCAACGATTATTACCGGAGGTGTTTGCGTGAAACACACGTTATTGTTACATCAACGTTGTAAAAGAAATCTCAGTATTAAAAGTAATCACCAAGGGGAACCGACATGAATGTGAAAGTGTTGTCTATAAGATGAGCAACAGTTACTTACAATGACGTCGTGACATGAAATCCAGAAACATTCCTGGGAACAGGGCAATTGTTTTTCAACAAATATATGTTAACAAAAGTTCCACAATATCTTTAAAATCATCCGCAATCACAAAAAAATCCTAAAATCAGTTAATATCACACACACAAACACAAACACACAGCCCATAAGTAAGCAAATGACTTACGAAATTTATAAATTTTTGACTTATTCGGCCACTAACGGCAAGATTAGATTTGGTCACATCTTACACTTCAGGCATAGATACTCATGATATGTGGAATGCAATGGTCAACACAAACACAAACACAGTGGCGGCTGCTGTGTAAGAGCACGTGAACACCCTAGCTTTAGATACGTTCCGGATTTATTGGTTATTTTTCTTTGAATGCAGTTAAAAGCAACACAGATTCTGCAATCTGAAAGAAACGGCTCTTAAATCTACCGCGCTACTGGTCCTCTAAACTCCGTGAAACTTGGCATCAGGGTCGCAAGCAAGCCTTCAGTTGTGCACATTTCAAAGAGCTTTTGAGCATTCGCAGCTCGTGTGATGAAATTGCCTTACGGACCAAAAGCACACGAATTTGATAAATAAAATGCACGGTTCATGATGTCCACAACTAGCCCTTGCCAATCGCCTAGAAGTTTACGTCAGTGCCAACAGGCGGTAACACACTGCGGCAGATATTTATCCCTGTTCGCTCGCCATAAATTCTGCTATCCTGCTAGATGATTGCACATTCCTCAGCTATGTCAATTCACTCACTATATACTAAAATTATATGCTACAGTTGTGCTGACTGTAAACCTATTTTTTGGTTTTCTAAATGACTTATAGTATATTAAGTTATGAATTTTGTCATACAGTAATCCATTTTAAGCGCTGAGAATCATAAAGGCCTAAAGCACATCAACGTCGATTATAAGACTGCAGCATTTATTCATGCTTCTGAAATCTGTTAAACTTATGATGAATCACGTTTATCTGTACTGTAAACCCATACTTCACGAAAAGCTGTATCACTGGTTTCTCTGATATTTACTTAAATGTGGGATGGATGGCAGTGTGCTTTAGGCTCTTATGGGTCTCAGCGCGTTATTTGTATTCTAGTTAAGAGACCATGTTGGTAGACATTTCTACTTCAGTTACTCGTTTCCACAAACAGCACTTTGTATTTGTAGTTGGTTGTTTACTATGCGGGCATCGCATTTCGTGTGCAGTGTGAACAAGAACTATGTTTAATCTGCTTTAAATGCTTACACAAAAGTAAAGCGGTGAGAATCGGTCATGAACCGTTCTTGGGTAGCTCAGTCAGTAGAGCACCTGACAGCGAAAGGCAAAGTTCCAGAGTTCGAGCCTCGGTCCAGCACACAGCTGTAATCTGCCAGGGAGTTTCATATCAGCGCACACTGCCCTGCAGAGTGGAAATCTCGTTGTGGGAACTAAAAAGGAAATTATCGGGGAAAGTAAGCCGCAAAGAAACTAGGGAATGCGACAGCAGGCCCTTTGATTGAGAGAGTGACGATGTCAAATAAGCGTGATTACAAGCGAACATTTAACAAGGAAGTGTACAGTTAGCACAAGATGTTGCGTGGATGCAGCGTTAGCATATCTGATTTTCAGCCAGGAAGTAAATTCGTGAACTAATACATCTGTTAGAGATCTTGTTCATTTGTCCGAAAAAATGGAAGAGCGCGTAAACTCCCACTTACACGAAAACGAGAAACGGAGAGTTGCTAGAGCTTACACATTCGTTATTACCCTAAACTGTACTTAATTATGTACAAAACAACAAAATTCCAAAATAACAATTCTTTCTTTTGTCAGATAAGCTATGCATCTTATTATTATTTTTATTTTTTACTTTTATTGTTACTCTTGCTACTATTATTGGCAGTTATACAACCGATGCTATTGATCTCAAGTTCTCAGATTTATCTGAAGTTAAAAATATGTCAACACCTAGAATGTGTACTCACGACCTGCCACAGTTCATATTGATAGGAGACTCACTTTGAATTTCTTCGTTTTAACACTAGTCGATAACACCAAGAAAAGCTGTAACAAACAGAATTTATTATTAGTAACATTAGGCGATCTGTTTCAATCATTTTCTGCGAAATGAAATACATAAAAGGAAAATATAGAGTGCTGTCACAGCATTTGACATGCATCAGAACGAACAGCCCCAAGACAATCATTAACAAAAAAAAATATTGAAATCATTTACTTTGTCTATTATTACAAATAACTTGAAAGTTTAAGACAGTTGTCAAAAAGCATTTTCACGTTAGTTAGCAGCACACAGAGTGCACTTAGAAATTTTTAATACAATATAAATACGTCTTGCGTATGTTACCGAGCTTACAATTAGAGACTTTTTTACGATGGCGGTCTCATAAAATATTAGTGTGGTCTTTAAACAAAACGGCAACACTCTGCATACTGTTGCATTATGTTTTTATGTATGGATAAAGATGTGAATGCGCTACAGCCGCGCAGAACTACTACAGCCATAGTTAGAACTCTCTTCAGGCCTAAACAAAACACAAATGATTCCAGAATGAGATTTTCACTCTACAGCGGAGTGTGCGCTGATATGAAACTTCCTGGCAGATTAAAACTGTGTGCCCGACCGAGACTCGAACTCGGGACCTTTGCCTTTCGCGGGCTAGTGCTCTACCATCTGAGCTACCGAAGCACGACTCACTACCGGTACTCACAGCTCGCAGGAGAGCTTCTGTAAAGTTTGGAAGGTAGGAGACGAGATACTGGCAGAAGTAAAGCTGTGAGTACCGGTCGTGAGTCGTGCTTCGGTAACTCAGATGGTTGAGTACTTGCCCGCGAAAGGCAAAGGTCCCGAGTTCCAGTCTCGCTCGGGCACACAGTTTTAATCTGCCAGGAAGTTTCGAAACACAAATGGCTCATAGTTCCGTACGTGTAAAGATTAAAGTGTCCAACACCTGTAAGCCGTTATATTCTGATGGCCTTGGCTGTCTTGGGAAGAGAGGTGTGATCGTAAGGAAGACCTTTTATACTCATCTTCACACGAGTTTTAACGGAGGCCTTTTAACCTGGGGTACCGTTTGTAAGCTTGTAATATTCCAACACAAAACTTCTAGTTTCCTGACGTGAGCCTCCATTTCTGTGAAATATGTTGTGTGTCCTCTTGAGCAACATTGTGTTGGTCGAAAAGGGAATTTAGTAAAAAGGGCTAATAAACGAGCGCCCGTTTGGGATTACGATGAAATCCCTTGCAAAAATACGAGTAAATGCTATTGCTTTGGTACAGTTAGGTGTAATCTGTGATGGTAATGATAATCACCCTGCATTCTTCCACACACCCCGTTGCAAATGTAATCCCAGCTTAACTGTATCGAACAAAACAGTTCCAGTTGCGATTGTTTATAAATAGCTGTGATTTTTGTTTTCCTCTGTTCTTCCTTTGATAAATTAGTTTTATTAATTTTGGTAAAAATTTAATATGTCCGTTAATTATGCCAGCAAAGTCAGTTCTGTATAGTATTAAATATTTGGCAAGCCATTGCTGCATCTCGCAACATTATTCGTTTATTACATAATTTCACGAATAAATACTGTCAAAAAGTGCCTCTTGTGGCACGGGTAAATAAATATTAGAAGCGTTAGCACGCCTTTCTTTAAAAGAATTAGGAGTTTAGAGTGAGAACAAATGATCTTTGTTCTTGTACAAAAGAATCTTTTCATTTTCTGAATGGTGTTCCAACACCCATGTGTCGTTTGCGGGGTTCTTGCTTTGTTTCTGGAAAACAAAGTACACAAACATCATAACACATTAATAATAAATGTTGAAGGGAAATTCGAACTCATACACTCAACTTCAGCATTCAACGCATGTATTTATGGGGTTGCAGAAGTGCGAATCATTATCCGCACCTCGTAAGTTCAACATAAATTCTCCTTGATACCTTACTGATATTGAACTGATGCGTGTGACATTGTAAGTCTGTTCCACAGTACAAGAGCACTACGAGAAGGGAGAAAGTTCCAAATAACGTAGATATCTTTTAAATATCGTTGCGCTTCTTCTAACTGGAAGCTACTTTGGTATCAATTAACGAAAGGACTTAAGACATCTACATCTACATCTACATCTACATCTACATTTATACTCCGCAAGCCACACAACGGTGTGTGGCGGAGGGCACTTTACGTGATACTGTCATTACCTCCCTTTACTGTTCCAGTCGCGTATGGTTTGCGGGAAGAACGACTGTCTGAAAGCCTCCGTGCGCGCTCTAATCTCTCTAATTTTACATTCGTGATCTCCTCGGGAGGTAAAAGTAGGGGGAAGCAATATATTCGATACCTCATCCAGAAACGCACCCTCTCGAAACCTGGCGAGCAAGCTACACCGCGATGCAGAGCGCCTCTCTTGCAGAGTCTGCCACTTGAGTTTGCTAAACATCTCCGTAACGCTATCGTTGTTGTTGTTGTGGTCTTCAGTCCTGAGACTGGTTTGATGCAGCTCTCCATACTACTCTATCCTGTGCAAACTTATTCATCTCCCAGTACCTACTGCAACCTACATCCTTCTGAATCTGCTTAATGTATTGATCTCTTGGTCTCCCTCTACGATTTTTACCCTCACGCTGCCCTCCAATGCTAAATTTTTGATCCCTTGATGCCTCAAAACATGTCCTACCAACCGATCCCTTCTTCTAGTCAAGTTGTGCCACAAACTTCTCTTCTCCCCAATCCTATTCAATACCTCCTCATTAGTTACGTGATCTACCCACCTTATCTTCAGCATTCTTCTGTAGCACCACATTTCGAAAGCTTCTATTCTCTTCTTGTCCAAACTGGTTATCGTCCATGTTTCACTTCCATACATGGCTACACTCCATACAAATACTTTCAGAAACGACTTCCTGACACTTAAATCTATACTCGATGTTAACAAATTTCTCTTCTTCAGAAACGATTTCCTTGCCATTGCCAGTCTACATTTTATATCCTCTCTACTTCGACTATCATCAGTTATTTTACTCCCTAAATAGCAAAACTCCTTTACTACTTTAAGTGTGTCATTTCCTAATCTAATTCCCTCAGCGTCACCCGATTTAATTTGACTACATTCCATTATCCTCGTTTTGCTTTTGTTGATGTTCATCTTATATCCTCCTTTCAACTGCTCTTCCAAGTCCTTTGCTGTCTCTGACAGAATTACAATGTCATCGGCGAACCTCTTAGTTTTTACTTCTTCTCCATGAATTTTAATACCTACTCCGAATTTTTCTTTTGCTTCCTTTACTGCTTGCTCAATATACAGATTGAATAACATCGGGGAGAGGCTACAACCCTGTCTCACTCCTTTCCCAACCACTGCTTCCCTTTCATGCCCCTCGACTCTTATAACTGCCATCTGGTTTCTGTACAAATTGTAAATAGCCTTTCGCTCCCTGTATTTTACCCCTGCCACCTTCAGAATTTGAAAGAGAGTATTCCAGTTAACGTTGTCAAAAGCTTTCTCTAAGTCTACAAATGCTAGAAACATAGGTTTGCCTTTTCTTAATCTTTCTTCTAAGATAAGTCGTAACGCTATCACGGTTACCAAATAACCCTGTGACGAAACGCGCCGCTCTTCTTTGGATCTTCTCTATCTCCTCCGTCAACCCGATCTGGTACGGATCCCACACTGATGAGCAATACTCAAGTATAGGTCGAACGAGTGTTTTGTAAGCCACCTCCTTTGTTGATGGACTACATTTTCTAAGCACTCTCCCAATGAATCTCAACCTGGTACCCGCCTTACCAACAATTAATTTTATATGATCATTCCACTTCAAATCGTTCCGCACGCATACTCCCAGATATTTTACAGAAGTAACTGCTACCAGTGTTTGTTCCGCTATCATGTAATCATACAATAAAGGATCCTTCTTTCTATGTATTCGCAATAGATTACATTTGTCTATGTTAAGGGACAGTTGCCAATCCCTGCACCAAGTGCCTATCCGCTGCAGATCTTCCTGCATTTCGCTACAATTTTCTAATGCTGCAACTTCTCTGTATACTACAGCATCATCCGCGAAAAGCCTCATGGAACTTCCGACGCTAACTACTACGTCATTTATATATATTGTGAAAAGCAATGGTCCCATAACACTCCCCTGTGGCACGCCAGAGGTTACTTTAACGTCTGTAGACGTCTCTCCATTCATAACAAAATGCTGTGTTCTGTTTGCTAAAAACTCTTCAATCCAGCCACACAGCTGGTCTGATATTCCGTAGGCTCTTACTTTGTTTATCAGGCGACAGTGCGGAACTGTATCGAACGCCTTCCGGAAGTCAAGAAAAATAGCATCTACCTGGGAGCCTGTATCCAATATTTTCTGGGTCTCATGAACAAATAAATCGAGTTGTGTCTCACACGATCGCTGTTTCCGGAATCCATGTTGATTCCTACATAGTAGATTCTGGGTTTCCAAATACGACATGATACTCGAGCAAAAAACATGTTCTAAAATTCTACAACAGATCGACGTCAGAGATATAGGTCTATAGCTTTGCGCATCTGCTCGACGACCCTTCTTGAAGACTGGGACTACCTGTGCTCTTTTCCAGTCATTTGGAACCTTCCGTTCCTCTAGAGACTTGCGGTACACGGCTGTTAGAAGGGGGGCAAGTTCTTTCGCGTACTCTGTGTAGGATCGAATTGGTATCCCGTCAGGTCCAGTGGACTTTCCTCTGTTGAGTGATTCCAGTTGCTTTTCTATTCCTTGGACACTTATTTCGATGTCAGCCATTTTTTCGTTTGTGCGAGGATTTAGACAAAGAACTGCACTGCGGTCTTCCTCTGTGAAACAGCTTTGGAAAAAGGTGTTTAGTATTTCAGCTTTACGCGTGTCATCCTCTGTTTCAATGCCATCATAATCCCGGAGTGTCTGGATATACTGTTTCGAGCCACTTACAGATATAACGTAAGACCAGATATTCCTAGGATTTTCTGTCAAGTCGGTACATAGAATTTTACTATCGAATTCACTGAACGCTTCACGCATAGCCCTCCTCACGCTAACTTTGACATCGTTTAGCTTCTGTTTGTCTGAGAGGTTTTGGCTGCGCTTAAACTTGGAGTGAAGCTCTCTTTGCTTTCGCAGTAGTTTCCTAACTTTGTTGTTGTACCACGGTGGGTTTTTCCCGTCCCTCACAGTTTTACTCGGCACGTACCTGTTTAAAACGCATTTTACGATTGCTTTGAACTTTTTCCGCCGGCCGAAGTGGCCGAGCGGTTCTGGCGCTTCAGTCTGGAACCGCGCGATCGCTACGGTCGCAGGTTCGAATCCTGCCTCGGGCATGGATGTGTGTGATGTCCTTAGGTTAGTTAGGTTTACGTAGTTCTAAGTTCTAGGGGACTGATGACCTCAGATGTTAAGTCCCATAGTGCTCAGAGCCATTTGAACCATTTTGAACTTTTTCCATAAACACTCAACATTGTCAGTGTTGGAACAGAAATTTTCTTTTTGATCTGTTAGGTAGGATGAAATCTGCCTTCTATTACTCTTGCTAAACAGATAAACCTTCCTCCCTCTTTTTATATTCCTATTAACTTCCATAGTCAGAGATGCTGCAACGGCCTTATGATCACTGATTCCCTGTTCTGCACATACAGAGTCGAAAAGTTCGGGTCTGTTTGTTATCAGTAGGTCCAAGATGTTATCTCCAAGAGTCGGTTCTCTGTTTGATTGCTCGAGGTAATTTTCGGATAGTGCACTCAGTATAATGTCACTCGATGCTCTGTCCCTACCACCTGTCCTAAACATGTGAGTGTCCCAGTCTATATCTGGTAAATTGAAATCTCCACCTAAGACTATAACTTGCTGAGAAACTTTATGTGAAATATATTCCAAATTTTCTCTCAGTTGTTCTGCCACTAATGCTGCTGAGTCGGGAGGTCGGTAAAAGGAGCCAATTATTAACCTAGCTCGGTTGTTGAGTGTAACCTCCACCCATAATAATTCACAGGAACTATCCACTCCTACTTCACTACAGGATAAACTACTACTAACAGCGACGAACACTCCACCACCGGTTGCATGCAATCTATCCTTTCTAAACACCGTCTGTACCTTTGTAAAAATTTCGGCAGAATTTATCTCTGGCTTCAGCCAGCTTTCTGTACCTATAACGATTTCAGCTTCGGTGCTTTCTATCAGCGCTTGAAGTTCCGGTACTTTACCAACGCAGCTTCGACAGTTGACAATTACAATACCGATTGCTGCTTGGTCCCCGCATGTCCTGACCTTGCCCCGCACCCGATGAGGCTGTTGCCCTTTCTGTACTTGCCCAAGGCCACCTAACCTAAAAAACCGCCCAGCCCACGCCACACAACCCCTGCTACCCGTGTAGCCGATTGTTGCGTGTAGTGGACTCCTGACCTATCCAGCGGAACCCGAAACCCCAACACCCTATGGCGCAACTCGAGGAATCTGCAGCCCACATGGTCGCAGAACCGTCTCAGCCTCTGATTCAGACCCTCCACTCGGCTCTGTACCAAAGGTCCGCAGTCAGTCCTGTCGATGATGCTGCAGATGGTGAGTACTGCTTTCATCCCGCTAGCGAGACTGGCAGTCTTCACCAAATCAGATAGCCGCCGCAAGCCAGAGAGGATTTCCTCCGATCCATAGCGACACACATCATTGGTGCCGACATGAGCGACCCCCTGCAGATGGGTGCACCCTGTACCCTTCATGGCATCCGGAAGGACCCTTTCCACATCTTGAATGACTCCGCCCGGTATGCACACGGAGTGCACATTGGTTTTCTTCCTAATATATTGGGAGAAATGTTAAGAAAATGTACAGACAACATGAGTTGGAGAATGACAGTGCAGACTATAGGATAATATTAGGTAACGGGAAGTATAATACGCACCGTGACAGGAGTGTAGCAACATGCTTCATGGAAGGTCTTACAATAATAAAGTTTCGCATTAACTATTATTACTTTTCAGTACTAACAGAGTAACCACCATTACTTACTAACAGTCGTAACATATAAGCAGGTATTTGTAGAATATTCAAAATTTTTCTTCCTTCCTTTAATTACACTCTTGAACCAGTGTTTTACATCTATTGAAATGATAAATTCTTCATGAATTTGGCTGTAATAGAGGAAAATCACATAAAAAAGTGGGAAACACTTAATTTTTCTAAAAATATTTATCTAAATTCGCAACCCTACATCTTAACATTAATCACAGAAAATGGGCTGGACCTCGACATATGTGCGGAAATACTGCATTATTATATTCAAAACAACCATGTGATCTTACAAAGATGTGACTTTTACACACACGCTGAAAGGATCTCACACATATGAATCACCTAGTTTTCATTACTGTAGTAAAGCTTTTACGTGAGGTATTAACATATATGATGAAATATCGTATTTTAGTTTCACACACGCACCGTAACGGGACATCTGCCAAAGATATTCGATCGTGGCCAAAAAGATGCTAGGTGGCAGATACGTCGTTCACATTGGTATGTAAGGTTTGCACAAAACTTTTCTTTAAGACGGACAGCAGCGATCGCTCGTAAGTGATAACAGTGCAATCGGTCACTCGCCTCGATCCCACCACACACGTGCGATTTAGTAATCAATAATCAATTTCATCCATGTTACAAATGCCACTGTGTTGATAAGTGTCAGTAAGGATAATGAAGCGATATTTTTAATAGCAGTGTAATCACCCGAAACCATGCAAAAAATAAAATAAATAAATAAAAGCAATCCAGAACTGTAATTTATGAAAGTGTTTTTGAAACGTCTTTTTGTAGGTTGATTTACAGAATATATTTCATTTTCACTGACGCCAAATGGCTTGTACGTATTTCCGGTGGGCCAATACAATTCGTTTCTCCTTTATTAGTCCTCAATTCCCTTTCATTCGTTAGTCTTACAACGTAACTGCATGCGTATGCACGATTTGTTTTGTAATCTCGATGTGTCTATAGAAATGTTGTCAATAACAGCCCTGCTGATTACCGTAACATTTTTCACAAACTGTATGAGGGAGAGTTAGATTACATCGACTGCAGATGGACTAATCATTAAACTTCAGATGTCCACTTTAGTATTACAGTACACTAGGGAGATGCTAAATTACGAAGTGCCTCGTCCAAGAAAGATCGTTTGCTTCACATGGCAAGCAACATGGTCCAAGAAGTTCTCAGGCCAGTACCCACGACATGTTACATGAGGCATAAACACTGTATTGAGGTAGATTCAATCTAGTCTGCTCACAGGAAGTGTATTAACATACACTCGACGTATGACGTACTTGCGTAGTTAAACCCAAGCGTGTACCACACTGAGGTCTTTTTTTTTATTTTTAAACTTCCAGCTCAAGACATGGATTAAGGTTTGCTGCCTGAGCCACGCAGCCTCATATCGTTATTGCGTAGGATTATTTCTTTGGCTGTTACCTAGGTACGGCTTCGTGAGTGGTTGACGGGCGTAGCGGGCTTGCGAAGGGACGTCTCAGTCCAGCAGACATGAGAAAGATTCCAGCCATCAACAGGAGCGTGGAGTCAATTCCGAGCGGAGAAGACAAGGAGAACGAGGAGAACATTGCGAGTGGTACTACGCGATTCCGCAGAAACTTCTCTCATTAGAAGAGGAGTCAAAATAAGTCAACAAATGTCTTAGCCTACCCGTAGATACTCGACCATTTCTGACGGTCAAATTCTCCGAGGCACTGTATCTGCCTTTCAGCGGGTACATCGTTCAGCTGAATTGGTGGCGAAGTGGTTACCTTCATGGGTTCACACTTTTGCGTCGAAATTTCATGATTACTTGTTTTTGGTTTTCGTTTACCTACCCACGTCAGCGGAATATTACCACATCACTGTTTTCCAATGTATATTGAAATAACGTTGTCCTTATTCGTCTGATAATTGTATTTCTGTTGGATGAATATAAAAAAAAAAGAATGAGAAAATTACTTGAAATTGTTTTCAGTGATATTCCTGTAATGTATATTGATTCATAATCAGTTGCAAGCGCCAGTTTTCACAGCAATGCGACGCTATGGTCGACTCAACAACAGTAAACAGACCGCATAGGACGGACCTTAGAAACATATAATGTCCGTCTTATGTGGTAAATTTACTGATGTTTAGGGGGCCATAGTGCTGCTTTATTTATCGCTGCTGGGGAATTTCTCTACGTAGGCTATCTCCTGTTTTGTCACACTTACGATACGGATGATTTGTAAAAGGATACATATGTCCGAAACTAGTACCCATCAGGAAATGAAAAAAAAGAGACTTCTCAATGCAACTTTTGACGGAGCTTCAACCATTTATTTCAACCAGTGTCGCTGTTGACGCCGAAGCTACCAAACACACTCGCGACACTGGGCATCTCTCACCTGAGCCACGCCCCGTGACGAAAGAGTCTAGGGAAAGTAAAAGCAAAGAGAAAAAAGAAAAGGCCAAGTCACCTGTTGAGTAATCCACTCAATGCATACCGCGGAAACAGATATTACACAGAGGAAATTCAGGTGAAATGTCGGGTAAAATGTCGCATGATAGTGTTACACGTAGTAGTTCGGAAAGTGACGTGCCTCAGGGGTCTATATCTCAACACACTATGTCGGAAAGAATCTTGGAACAAACATCGGCTGTCGACAAAGCATCTTCCTCTCCTTAAAATATTCCATTGATCTTTGAGCAGGCGGTAGAGAATCTTCTTCTTCCCTTGGCCACTAAAATGAGAAGTGAAGAACCTCAAGCGATGGAAGAGGAGAATAAACCGGACAGATGTAAAGGTACAGAGCCTAAAGGGGTTTTTTATATGTGGCACATGTTGACATCGCAATGCTAGAAGAAGTAGTCGTGGCGAAAGTCACGAAGATCAACATTATGAAACAGTTATTAATATTGCGACTGAGGGCGGCACAGCTCTCTTATACAGGGTGTTACAGAAAGGTACGGCCAAACTTTCAGGAAACATTCCTCACACACAAATAAAGAAAAGATGCTATGTGGACATGGGTCCGGAAACGCTTAATTCCCATGTTAGAGCTCATTTTAGTTTCGTCAGTATGTACTGTACTTCCTCGATTCACCGCCAGTTGGCGCAATTGAAGGAAGGTAATGTTGACTTCAGTGCTTGTGTTGACATGCGACTCATTGCTCTACAGTACTAGCATCAAGCACATCAGTACGTAGCATCAACAGGTTAGTGTTCATCACGAACGTGGTTTTGCAGTCAATGTAATGTTTACAAATGCGGAGTTGGCCGATGCCCATTTGATGTATGGATTATCACGGGGCAATAGCCGTGGTGCGGTAAGTGTGTATCGAGACAGATTTCCAGAACGAAGGTGTCCCGACAGGAAGACGCTCGAAGCTATTAATCGGGGTCTTAGGGATCACGGAACATTGCAGCCTATGACTCGCGACTGGGGAAGACCTAGAATGACGAGGACACCTGCAATGGACGAGGATATTCTTCGTGCAGTTGACGATAACCCTAATGTCAGCGTCAGAGAAGTTGCTGCTGTACAAGGTAACGTTGACCACGTCACTGTATGGAGAGTGCTACGGGAGAACCAGTTGTTTCCGTACCATGTACAGCGTGTGCAGGCACTATCAGCAGCTGATTGGCCTCCACGGGTACACTTCTGCGAATGGTTCATCCAACAATGTGTCAATCCTCATTTCAGTGCAGATGTTCTCTTTACGGATGAGGCTTCATTCCAACGTGATCAAATTGTAAATTTTCACAGTCAACATGTGTGCGCTGACGAGAATTCGCACGCAATTGTGCAATCACCTCATCAACACAGATTTTTTGTGAACGTTTGGGCAGGCATTGTTGGTGATGTCTTGATTGGGCCCCATGTTCTTCCACCTACGCTTAATGGAGCACGTTATCATGATTTCATACGGGATACTCTACCTTTGCTGCTAGAACATGTGCCTTTACAAGTACGACACAACATGTGGTTCATGCACGATGGAGCTCCTGCCAATTTCAGTCGAAGTGTTCGTACGCTTCTCAACAACAGAGTCGGTGACCGATGGATTGGTAGAGGCGGACCAATTCCATGGCCTCCACGCTCTGCTGACCTCAACCCTCTTGACTTTCATTTATGGGGGCATTTGAAAGCTCTTGTCTACACAACCCCGGTACCAAACGTAAAGACTCTTCGTGCTCGTACTGTGGACGGCTGTGATACAATACGCCATTCTCCAGGGTTGCATCAGCGCATCAGGGATTCCATGTGACGGAGGGTGGATGCATGTATCCTCGCTAACGGAGGACATTTTGAACATTTCCTGTAACAAAGTGTTTGAAGTCACGCTGGTACGTTATATTGCTGTGTGTTTCCATTCCATGATTAATGTGATTTGACGAGAAGTAATAAAATGAGCTCTAACATGGAAAGTAAGCGTTTCCGGACACAAGTCCACATAACATATTTTCTTTCTTTGTGTGTGAGGAATGTTTCCTGAAAGTTTGGCCGTACCTTTTTGTAACACCCTGTATAAAAATGACGTTCCCGGAAAATATATCTATCTCTTGAGAACTGGCAGAGAGGAAACGGAGTAAAATTACTTTTTCAAAGATATATTTGTGCAACTTACACCGAACGTCGGACTAATGAAATAATAGACGGTGACTTTAACTGTGTGCTATGGAAAGGTAAGGCACTGAAATCGCCAGAGAGCTACATCTTTGGAGAGTGGTACGGTGAGGCCGTCAAACATCAAACGTAAAATAACAATTTTATTAAAATAAATCACACTGCGCTCGTAAGTAACGAGATACAGAAGTTTACAGTGCAATTATAAATGACAGTAGGTGCCCTATTAGCTTTCTGCAGCAACAGTTGGCACCACAGTGACACAACGAACTGTTACAAGTAGGTTACTTCAATTATAGCTCCGAGCCAGACGCCCTATACCTTGCCTTCCAATGACCCTAACAAACCGCTATTTTCGACATCAGTGGCGTCAAGTAGGGGCTCATTGGAGGCGGGGTGGAGGCCTCTTGTGTTTTCTGGTTCTGCCTCGGTGCCAGTGATGGCCGTGTGTTGGTTAGAAGGAGTCAGTTGAGGGCCTGCAACCAGCCTGTCTGCGTGCGAGACACACTGGACCTACACCTGGAGTTACGGTCTGGCGTGCGATTTGGTATGATAGCAAGGGCATTATCGTAGTTATCCCAGGCGATCTGACTGCAAATTTGTACGTCAATCTGGTGATTTGACATGTTGTGCTGCCATTCATGAACAGCATTTCAAGCTTGTTTCCAACAGGATAACGCTCTCCCACGAAGGCTATTGTAACCCAACATGCTCTGCACAGTGTTGTTATGCTGCCTTGGCCTGCTCGGTCACCAGATCTGTCTCCAGTCGAGTACGTATGGGACATCATCAGATGACAACTCCAACGTCACTCACAAATAGCGTTAACTGTTCCTGTAATCCTATATTGATCGTCCAAGTGTAATAGGAATGGAAATCCAACGCGCAAACTGACACCCAGCACCTGTACAAAGTAATACATTCACGTCTGCATGATTGCATTCAACATTCTGGCAGCTACAGCGGTTATTAATGTACCATCATTTCACATTTGCAATGATTTATTTCTCGCTTACATTAACCTGTGATCTTGCAATAACAATCATTTTCATATGCTACCTAGGCAAGTGTATTACAGAAATAAAGTTACTCTGGATTAATTATTTGTTGCTGTTGCAATTTTTTTCGGTCAGTGTATTTCACATAACCTTTCACAATACTAATAACCATAAACCTCAAGAATAGGAGTAAGTTAAAACAATAGTGCTTAAATGCAACGCCAATAGCCATTAATCTCTATAATAAACTATGAGCAACACGTCCTGGAAAACCTGGTGCAAATGTACTACAGCTAGGCTGAAACTTGCAAGAAACGGTATTGATGATTGTAGATGAATCGAACAGAATCAAGTGAAAGCTATACTATGGACTACTAAAAGCTACAATACCTACATAATAAAAACCTTAAAACCGCGCGCACTCACTGAGTAAGTTAAGACCAACTGTACCTCTCAAATCAACTCTCCCCATACATCCCGAACCTCAAACGAACAAACGGCCAATTTAAACCAAGGTCAAATAATATTTAATACTGACCAGGGATAAGAGGAATTATTTAACAAGCAGAGGCATTTAAGAGCAAATAACAATTAATCAACTCTTTTTTCAGTTCTGTGAGCTTCAGTAACAAATACCAAGCAAGATACTGATCCTAGACCAATAAGTAGTGAATATCTGCAAATAGCATGAAACCAAACTCCACTGCATGTAAAGTTAGGTCGGTGTGCAATCGCAAAGCAGTAGGAAATGCTCAGAAACGAGCTCACCGAGATCAGTTCTCTTTGGTTGAACAGGGGCTGTTCCATATGGTAATTGTCACACCAGTCTTCCTTCGGTTGCGCCCCGTAACCCGTCGATTCCTTCGCACGATGTACAGCCCTCATGCCCTCATACCCTCATTTCGCCTCCTGTCAGCGTCCTCGCGTAGGCACCTCGCAGGCGTCAAGCACTCGGCCACGTGCTGCCCTGAGGATACTCACGAAGAGGACACGTCAAGTGCCATAATCCGATTTCCAGGAAACTTGACAATATAGCTGATTTTATTCTGTTAATATTCATAGTTGCTAACCTATAGTCCTGCATGTAAATTTCAGTGCTCTGTAGATTCATGGGCCCCTGTTTTGCTGCTACTCATTTTATTTTTGTTTTGATGCAATAGTTGGCAAAGGTGTGCTCTGTAAATCTGACTTCCTGGAAGTTGAAACTTCCTGGCAGATTAAAACTGTGTGCCCGCCCGAGACTCGAACTCGGGACCTTTGCCTTTCGCGGGCAAGTGCTCAACCAAGAGCACTTGCCCGCGAAAGGCAAAGGTCCCGAGTTCGAGTCTCGGTCGGGCACACAGTTTTAATCTGCCAGGAAGTTTCATATCAGCGCACACTCCGCTGCAGAGTGAAAACCTCATTCTTCTTGGAAGTAGATTACGAGACGCGGCAATGTTTTTGCATCAATATCCAGTGTGCTAAAGTAGTGGTACGCGTTTCCATTTCCGAATCTTCCTTCTTATTTAGAATCAATAATAATACGTAAAACTTCACGCGACACTTCTTGCAGAATTATTACATTTAAATTTTAACTTCCCCGAAAGAGGTAGTATAAAGCTCTGATAAAGTACTCGCTACCCATTTTGTTAACGTTGACATTATACCTACAAGCACCACACACCACATACGTTTTCAGCTCTTGAAACTTTCAAAAGAAAAAATCTTCTGCTCAATCCACACTTATCGTTTTTCTACGCCAGTGTTAGCGCGCGATTGCATATTATCCTAACGTTTTCTTTCAAGTGTCCTTTTCGCAGGGTTGTCCGGTTTATACTCCTCTTCCATTGCTTGAGACTCTTCACGTCTTCTTTTAATGCCTTAGGGAAGAGCAAAGCTCTCTAAAGCCTGCTCAAAGGTCAGTAGAGTATTTTAGAGAATGCGATATCCTTTGTCAGCAACCGATGTTGCTCCAAGGTTCTTTCCGACACTATATAATGAGATGTTGATCCTCTAGACACATCACTTCCTGAATTACTACGTGTAACATAACCTTGCGACGTTTTACGGACATTTCGCGAGAATTTCCTCTGCTGAGATTTGGTTTCCATAGTATGTATTGGATGGGTGCCTCGACAAGTGACTTTACCTCTCCTTTCTGCCCCTTGCTTTTACTTTCCGGAGAATCTTTCGTCACGGGGCGTGGTTCAGATGAGTGATGCCCAGCGTCGTCAGTGTGTTTCGGACACCTGCGACCATTTCCAGAACATCAGTATCGTAAGTGTGACAAGACAGGCGACAGCCTACGTACAAAAATTGCTCTTTCAGTGATGATGAAAGCAGCACCACGGCCGGCTCAATGACAGTATATAGTTCACGAAAGACACACATTACATGTCTTCAATGTCCACCCTATGAGGCCTGTTTACTGCTGTTGAGTCGGCCTTAGTGCAGTTGCGATCATCGCAGTTTTTGTACATAGGCTATCGCCTGAATTGTCACACATTTGACATGGACGGTCTGAAAATGGACGCAGGTGTCAAGAACTATGCATAAATAAAAAAAATACTTCTAAATGCAACTTATGACGGAGCCGCACCGGTTGTTTAAATTACAAGAGAAGCTGTAGAACCAGTTTTCACCTGTAGCGTGCTGCAAGTTCGTAAACGACACTGGGTACGTGAACCGGCAAAAGGCCCGACGACGACAACTGTTCAGCGTGGACGACAGCTTCCGCAACACTCACTGGGGTTCGGGAAGACGTTCCAGCCATTGCGTCACACAATAACGCTGCTACCCTGCCGTCGTCGCTACCCGTTGGCTCCCCAGGTAGCTGAACAGGCCTGCTATTAAGGCAGTTTTAACACAAATGCTCGGTTGAACGATGTATTGCACAGGTTTGTAGTTGACCACTACACGAGACAAAGCTCGGTAACATCCGCTATAGGTTCTCGAGTTTCCATTCGGACTGACAAAACATCACTGTCTACTCTCTACACATACGTGTTTGAAAAATATTGCTTGGTCACAGAGAAAGCTTTTCCTTATATTTTCGAAGTCTTAGAAAAGTCATCGTTCGGAACCTCAAACGTAACAATGAAGACCGTCAGAGTCCGAAGTCTACACTACTGGCCATTAAATTTGCTGCACCAAGAAGAAAAGCAGATGATAAACGGGTATTCATTGGACAAATATATTATACTAGAACTGACATGTGATTATATTTTCAAGCAATTTGGGTGCATAGACCCTGAGAAATCAGTACCCAGAACAACTACCTCTGGCCGTTATAACGGCCTTGATACGCATGGGCATTGAGTCAGAGCTTGGATGGGGTGTACAGGTACACCTGTCCATGCAGTTCATCAAGAGTAGTGACTGGTGTATTGTGACGAGCCAGTCGCTCGACCACCATTGACCAGACGTTTTCAATTGGTGAGAGATCTGGAGAATATGCTGGCCAGGGCAGCAATCGAACATTTTCGGTATCCAAAAAGGCCCGTACAGGACCTGACATATGCAGTCGTGCATTATCCTGCTGAAATGTAGGGTTTCGCAGGAATCGAATGAAGGGTAGAGCCACGGGTCGTAACACATCTCAAATGTAACGTCCACTGTTCAAAGTGCGGTCAATGCGAACAAGAAGTGACCGAGACATTCAACCAATAGCACTCCATACCATTCACACCGGGTAATACGCCAGTATGGCAATGACGAATACACGCTTCCAATGTGCGTTCACCGCGATGTCGCCAAACACGAATGCGACCATCATCATGCTGTGAACATAACCTGGATTTATCCGAAGAAATGACATTTCGCAATTCTTGCATCCAGGTTCGTCGTTGAGTACACCATCGCATGCCGCCCTCCTGTCTGTGATGTAGCGTCAAGGGTAACTGCAGCCATGGTCTCTGAGCTGATAGTCCATGCTGCTGCAAACGTCGCCTAACTGTTCGTGCAGATGGTTGTTGTCTTGCAAACGTCCCCATCTGTTGACTAAGGGATCGAGACGTGGCTGCACGATCCGTTACAGCCTTTCGGATAAGATGCCTGTCATCTTGACTGCTAGTGATACGAGGCCGTTGGGATCCAGCGCGGCGTTCCGTATTGCCCTCCTGAACCCAAAGATTCCATATTCTGCCAACAGTCATTGGATTTCGACTAACGCGAGCAGCAATGTCGCGATACGATAAACCGCAATCGCGATAGGCTACAATCCGACCTTTATCAAAGTCGGAAACGTGATGGTACGCATTTCTCCTCCTTACACGAGTCATCACAACAACGTTTCACCAGGCAACGCCGGTCAACTGCTGTTTGTGTATGAGAAATCGGTAGGAAACATTCCTCATGTCAGCACGCTGAAACTGTCGCCACCGGCGCCAGCCATGTGCGAATGCTCTGAAAAGCTAATAATTTGCATATCACAGCATCTTCTTCCTGCAGGTTAAATTTCGCGTCTGTATCAAGTCATCTTCGTGGTGTAACAATTTTAATGGCCAGTAGTGTATAGCATGTGTGTTGCAACAAGACATCACTGATAGAGCCGTCGACGTATTTAAATTGATCAGGCATTTTAATCACGGCAACTAATCGTTCGGTTGAATCAGTAGTATATGGTTTCAGAAAACTGAAATACAACGGAAAAGCAAGTTGCACTACTACAATATCTTCTTCTGGTAATTTCAGTGTATGTCTAATAAACATGAATCTCTAAAGCCGTGGGTCTCGGGAAATTCCCACCAAACGTGAATTGCAGGTTATGTGACCTGTTGTACAATGTCATAATAGTCACCGACTTCTCGGTGCATGCAACATGTTCGCCACACAGCTGCACGTAGCCAGTTCACCTTCTAGCAGGTCACGCGACGACTGGCGTCGATGTTAACACTTCCTGCCAGCTGCAGCCTGGACCACGGATTTGTTGACAGGGACACCATATTGTGACTAACTGAGCTACCCGGGCTCTACTCGCGGCCAGAGATACTGCGGTACTATAGCTGTGAGGACGGGTCCAGAGCCGTAGATGGGTAGTTTGACTGGTAGTTAACTTGCCCGCAAAAGGTAAAAGTCCCTGGTTCGAGCCGAGAGCAGTTTATATTGCCAGGTTATTCCATATCAGCGCAAACATATATAATTTTCAACATGTTTCTTTTTTCTCTTTTCCCCATCATGGTCATTCAGCAGTCTTGGTATGTTTGCTATCGATATCGGCAGCTAGCTAGGTGATGTGCTCCTGATGTCAATAGCGCTAGAAGGAAAGAAGGAATTCTTCATCAACGACATCAATTCGAGGCTTTTTATGGAGGTTACCCAGTTATCCGTATGATTATCCGGTCCATCATAGAGGAGCCCGAAGACGGTGCATTGTGCAGCAAAATCAATAGCAAATATAGTTGATGGTTTCATTCAGGTACCAAAAATTTATTGGATTTGGTATTGAAGTTAAAAATTCCGTGTGAAAAATAAAGTGATATGGCCACACATTTTTATGTTTTTCGATAGAGAAAGGCCTAGTTTCTGTTTCTTTCGGGTCGTTAAAACGGAGTCTTGAAACAAATGAACATTTTCAACACTTTCTGTTATTTTCGTTTAATCGACGTGCCATGGCCGCAGCAGAATTTGCTCGAGAGATTTGTGAAGTATATGGCGAAGAAGCGATGCCAAATTTGTTTAAACGATTCAAATATGGCAATTTCTACCTTAAAGAAACGCGTAATTCATTACGAGCTCGAGCGGGAATAGTGAATGCGGGATTCTATGACCAACGAAGACACCACTTCATCAACGTTATCCAGTAAAAACGGCCTGAAAGGCGACATGGCGTTCTGCTGAGACACGACAACGCCTTCACATCCCCAAGGAAGTCATTGAAACGCTTTGCTGGGACGTGCTGTCATGTCGTCCGTATTCTCCGCTCGTGGCGCCTCCGGATTAGCATCTGTTTCGACACCTTTCGAATGCACTGCGTGGCGATTCGGTAGATAACGACGTGGAATTGAAAGCTTGAGTGGACGATTTCTTTGAAAGGAAACCAGGGAATTTCTACCGTCGAGGCAGTGAACAAATTGTGAACATTGGGAACAAGTTGGCAACAACAACGGAGAATTTAATACTGATTTTGTTTTTCATTTCCTGTTTACTTTTGCGGAAACATAAACTACTTCTATTTTTAAAAAATTTAAAGAAAAAACGCCAGGCCTTATGGACCAACCTGGCGTGCTCCACTTTTTCTAAGCATGGATAGTTGTAGACTAGTTTAATTTCGTTTGCCATTGCACCATTTTAACGTTTTAGTGTCAGAATTTCTTTTTGTTCGTTAATTTTATTTCGTATTTAGTACTCTTACCATGTTTGCTCCGTGGGAAAGAAGCTTTTAAAGTGAAATATTCATTTTCCCCTCCTAGTTTTTATATAATAAACTGTACCATATATGTAATGCTAAGCACAATTGAGAACCAAATATACACATACACGAAAAGGTTACAAGTTTCTCTACTGAAAGAAATATACGAAACAGATGTACACAATAAAATCAAAAACAATTAATTATTCCGTATGACGAGCGGCAAAAAAATCTGAATTCGCAGCCCACACTACATTTCTTGCATTCGGTACGTGGTGGTGGCTTACAGTTTATTCCTAGACAATATTTTTTGAGTGCATTTATTTTGAAGAGTCAGGTGCATCTTTCTAACAAACCAGAGCTCATCTACTCTACAGTACTGGACTGTTGGGTTAATACGTGCCATTTTCGTGACTTCTCAAACCTACCCAACTAACATTATATAATTTTTTATCGCGTATTTACATGAGGGTTTATACTTCCATTTTTGTGGTACAGTATCCACTGTGTATAGTGACACCCAGTCCCAACTGAGGAGGGCCCAGTACCATTTTTTGTTACAAATATTTAGCCTGTACTGAATCACGTTTTAATCCCCTCGATCAGTTACACCCACGTACTTGTTGCCTGCCATGATGGTATGTCGAAGAGCTAAAATGTGTTTCCTTGTCCGCAGAGGATATCTTTTAACGTTAGTGACTGGGTCCACAACAGTTGTATTTAATGCTGCAGAAACAATGGTATTGTCATGCCATTTACTCATACACGCAAACAAACCATTTTCGTTTTGTATGGCGTAATGATTAGGACCTTTTTCATGTTTTTCTGTTTCCTTCTTCTTTGCAAGGAGGCCATTTTGGAGATCGATTTTCTATCACAATTCCAGTGCGCACAAAATTACAATAGCAACAGGCATTATACGTTAAGGTGTAAAAATTATTGAAACTATCTCATTAGTGCTTAGAGCTACTTTTGTATAACATATCTCGGCGATACTAATAATGTTGCATGAATTTACAAAAAGTAAACGGCAATGATTGTTGATGTAGTATGGAACTGTTTACGGTGTTTGAACCCGAATGATTATATGTTATAATTGTTATACTTACTTAAACTCCATGGTGTGATGAGATCAAAGCTGGGGCAAATATTTAAATTCCATTGCCCGTAGTTCCTAGATCTGGACTGCGTCTCACAACTTCTCACTAACATACCAATTGAAGAACAGATATTCAAAAATCCTTAAACAATAATACGATTGTAGAAGTAGATTGTTGTTCCAAAAAAATCAGAAAAATTCTAGTTGTATCACTTGTTCTATTAATGTAACCAGACCAACACATAAGACAGTTTTTCAAGGGGAAAACGGGAGGGGGCAAATCAGAAATCTAACTGAACCTAGAGTGACTTTATGGACCAGCTGGAGTGAAATCGGTTTACCAAAGCGAAAGTGATGTTCATGCCCTATCTAAAGATATCAAAGTAAGACACTCCAGCCACATTAAAAAGTGAAGACAGTAGCTTTGAGTCACTTAACTAGGGATTTTTCCATTGTGATTACTTTGATACGACTTAGCATGGGCTGGAAGATCAGACTAGCATATTTGTTCCATTCCACGTGACCCTTCCGACAAAAATCATTCGCTGCCTTTTTTTTTTTTTTTCAACAGAAATACTGACCATGAACCTATTCTGTTATGTTTCGAAACAGCCCACACTTCGTCATGTTGAACGATTTTTTTTTTCTTGTATAGCTACGTATGGCACTGAGACTGGAGACAAATGAAGCTAATTTGATAAAATTGTTCAAAATCTTCTCTTCTTTACAAGAGTTGAAGCCTCTTATACACACACCCGGCTCCGAGAGTTCCGGAACATGTGCAGAAAATTGGAACAGAGATCAGCACAAGCATCATTTCCGCCCTTTTTATTGCTCATGAAAACCACACATTGCAAGGTGTACCGCCATACAGTGAGACCTTCACAGGTGGCGGTCCACATTGCTGTACGCACCGGTACCTCTAATACCCAGTAGCACGTCCTCTTGCATTGATCCCTGCCTGTATTCGTCGAGGCATACTATCCACATGCTCATCAACGGCGATTCGGCGTGGATACCTCAGAGTGGTTGGTGGGTCACAATGTCCATATACAGCACATTTCAATCTATCCCAGGCATGTTCGATAGGGTTCATGTCTGGAGAACATGATGGCCTCTCTAGTCGAGCAATGTCGTTATCCTGAAGGAAGTCATTCACAAGATGTGCACAATGGGGGTGCGAATTGTCGTCCATGAAGGCGAATGCCTCGCCAGTATGCTGCCGATATGGTGACACTATCAGTCGAATGATGGCATACACGTATCGTACAGCCGTTACAACGCCTTCCATAACCACCAGCAGGGTACGTCGGCCCTACATAACGCCACCGTGAACTTCCAACTTGCTGCACTCGCTGGACAGTGTGTCTAAGGCGTTCAGACTGACCGGGTTGCCTCCAAACACGTCTCAGACGATTGTCTGGTTGAAGGCATATGTGACACTCATCGGTGAAGAGAACGTGATGCCAATCCTGAGCGTCCATTCGGCATGTTGCTGGTCCCATCTGTACCGCGCTGCGTGGCGTCGTGGTTCCAAAGATGAAACTTGCCATGGACGTCGGGAGTGATGTTGCACATCATGCAGCCTATTGCGCAAAGTTTGAATCGTAATACGATGTCCTGTGGCTGCACGAAAAGCATTATTCAACATGGTTGCGTTTTTGTCAGTGTTCCTCCGAGTCATAATCCGCGGGTGCGGTCACCCACTGCAGTCGTAGAACTTCGGCGGCCTGAGAGAGGCATGTCATCGTCAGTTCCTGTCTCTTTGTACCTCCTCCATGTCCGAACAACATCGCTTTGGTTCACTTCGAGAGCCCTGGCGACGTCCCTTCTTGAGACTGGCGCAAAGTAACAATGCGGACGAAATCGAACCGCGGTATTGACCGTGTAGGCTTGGCTGAGGTACAGACAACACGAGCCATATGCCTCCTTCCTGGTGGAATGACTGGAAGTGATCGACTGTCTGACCCACTCCGTCTAATATGCACTGCTCATGCATGGTTGTTTACATCTTTTGGCAGGTTTAGTGACATCTCTGAAAAGTCAAAGGGACAATGTCTGTGATACAATATCCCCAGGCAACTTCTATCTTCAGCCTTTCTGGGAACCTTGGTGATGGAATACTTTTTTTGATGTGTGTAGTTTCAAGGATCTTCCTGTGCTGTTTTTCATCACCCTTTTTACACCTGAGACTCCTTTCAGTTGGCTTTATGTCGTAATCAAGAATGAATAATATTAATAAAGTAGACAGGTCCAAAAAATTTTCATTGTATCTAGTAGAAACCCAAAACTTTCGGAAAGGGGGGGGGGTGAGGGGCGATTGAATCTCAATATGATGCACACCTCAATTTTTTTCTTGTTGTATTTGGAACCTGGACCTTCACATACTTCAATTATTTGTTTTCTACATTTCGTTGCCTTTCGCTTCAATCTGATTCTGCTGCCTGTAAAATTGTGGGGGAGTGCTCTTGTTGCTGGAAAGACGCGTTATTTTGTTGTTGGCGGAGGGTGAGAACCGTCGGCGGAAAGACGCCTCCTCGAAACGGGAGCCGCAATAATCAGCCGCGCGCCGCGCCGCCACGCAGCACGTAATCCCCGCGGGCCGCCGCCCGCTCGCTGCACCGCCTGACGCGCCTTCGGCGTCGACGCGTCCTGCGGTGGATATCGACCTATCGATTGGCACCCCGGCGCGTCGTGTCGCCGGACGGGATTCCTCGCGTAGCCGCCCGCCACTCAGGCCTGGCGGGACGGTCAGCGTCCCGCAGGTCGACCAGGACGCCGGCCGCCTCGGCAGAGATTGCCCGTCTGCACACTGTAACTTCACTGCTTAACTTCGCTTAGTGAATGTTTCGAAGAATTCTTGACTACTGATTACCTCACTCTAGTCCTTATGATAGCATTCTACTAACCATCATTGAAAATTTGTGTACTCCTACATTTTATAACCATCTTACGACCGCTACGCCTTGTCACTAGAGTCCCTCATTTGTATTTTATGTCAGCTACATATTGTGTACAGCATGTGAATGAATTTTTTCACTGTAGTGATGTAAAACGAGGCACTTTATATGATTTGTGTACAGGATTTGTTTTAAAACTAATGAACGTATAATTTTTCAGTCCTACTCAAGCAACCAGACTTAAGATCATCTAGGTTACTTTCTTTTATTTTTCTTACAGGCCCACTTGTACAGAAGAAATGATTTAAGGCTAGATATAAGACTTGCTTTTCTACCAGTGAGAGAGTTTATACTATTGTGCAAACATTTTACAATTTTTCATGATTAATATTGATCTCCTTTCTGAATCCCTAAGAGCTTGAATAATTTGTAACAAAAGTCTTTTTCTTCTACAGTTGTTGTTGTGGGCTCACTATTCTTCTAGAATTGTGAAGGATTTCTTATGATGAATTCAATTAGCGCATAGTGAAAGTGTTGTTATAATGCCTGGCCTCTTGAAGAGATATTTACAAGGCGACTATTGTGAACGCCACATATTATTCTTATTTTTCACTTTCGTCTAATCAATATTTTGTTTCTGAGTGATGAGCTACCCAGAAAATTATACCATATTCAGTGAAAATACGTAAAACACTCTAGGAAACTGATTCGTTTCCTACCAAGAACAGCTATTACACTAGGAGCATAAGTAGGTGAACTTACTAGTTTGAGCACCTCAGTAATATACCTCCTTCACTTCAACTTTTCATCAACATGTACACTCAAAGATTTGGAACATCCCACCCTGTTTACTGACTTTTGTCCATGGTACTATTATTTGTCGTACTGAAGTGAGTACCGTGTGTTAGTTCACATCTAAACGAGAGCCCATTTTTAGAGCGACATTTAAGAATTCTTAGCGATGTATGATTAACACTTTCTTCTGTTGTTTCCTCTCTAATAGGATTTATTACAATACACTCTGAAAAGAGTACAAATTCTTCTTGATCAGCGTTGAATTAAAGGAGATTCATATTTGTAATGAATAGGAGCGGATCCAAAATTGAATGTTGTGAAACTCCTCTCGAAATTTATCTTCAGGCAGAAAAACGTTATCCCTGTTCAACGATGGTTGATTTCTTATGTACAGCTTTATGTATCCTCTTTACGAATCATTCAGATCATTAGTTTGGAAAGCCACGAATTCCACAAAACTCGAGGTTTCTCAATTACCTAACATTATAGACCCAACCAACAGGTGATGTTTAATTATCTGAGGTACATAATTTTAGGTGAATCAATGTATAGATGGTATTCTCAGTCGAGGAAACCTTCTGGAATCCAAACTGTGATGGAGCAAGTATATTGTTTTTACTTATATGCGAGCTTACTCTAGACTACTTTCTTTCTTCGAATATTTTTCGAAAAGTCACCAATCAAGAAAGCGAACGGTCATCATTGAAGTCTTTCTTGTCACGTTCACTGCAAAGTTGTTTAAGAACAATATGTTTTAATCTGTCTGGAAAAAATCCTTGTGCCAGTGACGCATTACATATAGCAACAAAGACATTACTTATTAAGTTATCACAACTCTTCAGTATTCGGTAGCACATTCCATCAACTCTGTATGAACCTTTGTTCTTGAGGACTTTTACAATTCTATTATTGTCAGAGAATGACGTTGGTGCTAATTCTAGTCACTTACTGTTTTATGGAATAATATTTTTAATATAGTCTCTTGCTTCTTAAATTGAACCACTGAATCCCATTTTTGCTGCTCCACTTGGAAAGTCATTGATAAAAATACCTGCAACTTGTGAAGTATCAGTCAAACCACTATCAATAAGCTTGACTGTGTGTCTCACTTACCTTAAAAATTTTAACTTTCACCATCAAAATATTTTCTACATTAAAGTTCATAAAAGTTGTTACACGAGTAAGGATATATGTGACCGATACAAACTTCGTTACACGGATTGCACACAACTTTCCACTATGATTAAGAATAGAGATCATTACTGGACCAACGATCCGGCATGGTGTGAAACTCGTAATATTACAGCCTACAAGACTGGTCTTAGGTGAGGGTTTAGTTAGCGATTGTAACGGACGGTATATCTCGGTAGCGATGAGAGGATTTAACAGGATCTGCAACCAAATTGTTTGGGAACTGTGTTAGCGGCAGCGGGAGAAGAAAGTTCCTGTGCCGGATGAGTGGCAAATCGGCTAAAGTGATTCTAGAAGCTTTCGACATGTGAATGTTCACGTTTTCAGCGCACAATGTCGACGAAAAGCTCTCGTTCCAGCCGTGTGGCAGTGTTGAAATAGCGCAACGTTTTGATGTCATTTTCATAAACTTCTGGCGAAGAAGGTAGCCGGCAGGAAAATCGTCACATTTCCATCCCTAGGTTTTAACGTGATTAAATTTCAGCTGACTTTATTGCTTCATCTGTCATAGGCGGGTTTGAACATCGTTGTAAAATCGCTGCACGAGTTTTGAGCACGTTGGCCGATGTTGCAGCTTTCGACCGAGCATATTTGGACTATGGAAAACATTTTTCGATTTGGTCCAGAAATTGAGTCCGTCTACGTTAGTTAGGTGCTGCACCAGCCGTAAAGGCTTCCGAATATTATATTACAAACGATGGAAGACTCGTCAATGGGATTGTCGAACGTCATGCAACGAGTCGTACAAATTCCTCGATAGCAGGATTCTCACAATCTCTTACACAGCCGTAATCAGATCCTATATGAGCTGGAATCAAAGATGACATTTCGATATTGCTGGAGGACATTCCTTCATGAGCTGTTACCCAACCAACAATACTCCAGCTGCATTCCATGAGCAAACGTATTACTTGTACATGCAAGCCAGGAAGGCAATGATTCTCACTGAACTACGAACGCATGGATATTCCTCGCTGAATGTAACAGCGTTGTCCTACAAAAGCATGACTTTTGAGTGCCTGAATGAGGGTCTGATCTTTCATTACACAGTTATGGAAGAACATCGGAAGTATTTCAGAAATTTGGAGAGAGATTATAGTACAATCACTGAAATATTCCGGGCTATTACATCGTTGTCGAATTGATTTCACATTAAAACCCATTGTGGTGAAATCCATTCTACCACGTCATAACAGCCAGGAATATTACTAGTTGTGGCATTTCTGACCGTGAAAGTTGACATTTCACAGAAGTGATAATAGTCCTACGCATGTAGTCTCCAAATCCTTCGCTCAGTCAATCTGCAATACTGTGTGCAGAGTATTAAAAGAAGTGTCGAAAATTTCTAGAGCTGATAGTACTCACCGAGGCAAGAAATGAGAATCAAACAAACATATTTCCAGAAACTCGTAGTTTCTGAGATACTTTGTTCATAGGGGAAATGAAGGGGATTTCGTTATGGATATGAGCACAATCGTGGCAACAGCGCTTGGCCTCTGTATCGCAATACCCTAGATAGTAGTCCGAGCATTAAGTAGTCACTTGTGTGAGTCGTGCCCACCTTTTAACAAGTGTTCAGGTCTCAGAGACACGCTTTTCAGGACTGATGTTTAAGGGATTGTTATTCTTGTTTCGATGCAGCTCTCAAAATATTGGACATTTTTTGTACATCATATGGCAGTGTGTCCTTATAATTTTGTTGTTTCTAAAGGAGATGGCTAAGAATCAGGAACTGCCCTTCTGCTGTAACAAGTTTGGGTACTAACGGACTTCTCCTACTCATGTTGAACAGCCACATTCAAACACACTCTGCCCGTTTCTGCACACACACCCTTGCTGATGTGACTGACCGTGCCGATAACAATAGACTGAGTAAGGACTTGCACCATATCAATGCTTTGTAGAGTGGTGGACTTACGGTTACATTACTGCCACTACAGCTGCATTGCAGCATCTTTGGTTTTTTTATAAGGAAAATCGTTGAAAGAGTACTTAACTTTTTCATGAGAAGTGATCAAATCTACTTGTGACGGATACGAATCCAGTACTGAAGCTGCTGCCCTGCGTTGTCCCTTGCTCTGAAGCTTATGTCGTTCATGGTAGAGAATATGACTTCATTTTTAGATAGTCGTACTTCATTTTTCAGAATTCCTAGAACTGTGTACTGCCTCTTTAGAAGAAAACGTGTGGAATTAAGGCCCGATTGTAGAAAAAAATCATTAGAGTGCGTTCTTTATCTTCGTATTTCTACATCTACATCTACATCCATACTCCGCAAGCCACCTGACGGTGTGTGGCGGAGGGTACCCTGAGTGCCTCAATCGGTTTTCCCTTTTATTCCAGTCTCGTATTGTTCGTGGAAAGAAGGATTGTTGGTATGCCTCTGAGTGGGCTCTAATCTCTGATTTTATCCTCATGGTCTCTTCGCGAGATATACGTAGGAGGGAGCAATATACTGCTTGACTCCTCGGTGAAGGTATGTTCTCGAAACTTCAACAAAAGCCCGTACCGAGCTACTGAGCGTCTCTCCTGCACAGTCTTCCACTGGAGTTTATCTATAATCTCCGAAACGCTTTCGCGATTACTATATGATCCTGTAACGATGCGCGCTGGTCTCCGTTGGATCTTCTCTACATCTTCTATCAACCCTATCTGATACGGATCCCACACTGCTGAGCAGTATTCAAGCAGTGGGCGAACAAGCGTACTGTAACCTACTTCCTTTGTTTTCGGATTGCATTTCCTTAGAATTCTTCCAATGAATCTCAGTCTGGCATCTGCGTGCGACGATCAACTTGATAAGATCATTCAATGTTAAATCACTCCTAATGCGTACTCCCAGATAATTTATGGAATTAACTGCTTCCAGTTGCTGAGATGCTATATTGTAGCTAAATGATATGGGATCTTTCTTTCTATGTATTCGCAGCACATTACATTTGTCTACATTGAGATTCAATTGCCATTCCCTGCACCATGCGTCAATTCGCTGCAGATCCTCCTGCATTTCAGTACAATTTTCCATTCTTACAACCTCTCGATATACCACAGCATCATCCGCAAAAAGCCTCAGTGAACTTCCGATGTCATCCAAAAGGTCATTTATGTATATTGTGAATATCAACGGTCCTACGACACTCCCCTGCGGCACACCTGAAATCACTCATACTTCGGAAAACTTCTCTCCATTGAGCATGAAATGCTGCCTTCTGTTATCTAGTAACTCTTCAAGTCAATCATACAATTGGTCAGATAGTCCATATGCTCTTACTTTGTTCATTAAACGACTGTGGGGAACTGTATCGAATGCCTTGCGGAAGTCAAGAAACACGGCATCTACCTGGGAACCCGTGTCTATGGCCCTTGTAGTGTCCCTTTTGTAATATTCACCATTATCGAGGTGAACCATAAATAAAAATGACTGTATGTGACTCAAAATGAATTGCAAACATTGATTTAACTGTAAAAATATACAATATATATATATCGATAAATGCAGAAAAGACATTATTTTTAGTTTATGAAATTATAATGTGTAAGTAATTAAAAGAAGTATTATCATCTCTGTAAGAGTATGAAACACAATGCAATGTTCATTGTTCTGTCTAGTCTGTTTGTTCTGTTCGATCTGGTGTTAGGTGGTATAAGGTACGCAAGTTATTGTGCTGCGCTAGCATTTGTTTCTGTCGTAACGTAATTGCAAATATTTAATTGTGTAAACTGTGTCCTAGTAAGAATATATTAGTATAAAGTGATCTCCGTGTGTTATTTCAAGAACCTACGCCACATTTATCTTATGAAAAGAATATTTAATGAAAATTATTTAGCATGTTTCCAGCTGCTGCGGAGCGAGTAACAGTGATCTCTGATTGTTAACAATTAGCCGCCATTACGCGGTACATTTAAAAATATTTTTTCACAGCACAATGTCTGATAGCCGGAGCGGAAGAAATTATGTAAAAATATTCAGTGAGATTAATTGAAGTAATCCAGTGAAATAATTTTATTAAAACTTGTCTATTTTCTGTGATAGTGAACTGGAGCTGAGTAATACTACACTATTGCATTTACAGTAATTTGTAGGGAGTCTGGCGCTCGATAAAACCAGATATAATACGTAATTGGGAACCTATGAAATTCATTATTTTGCTTATTATATCTCTTTTGTATTTTTTTGAAAGCTAAAAGTAAAAACTAACTCCACTAAAAATCAGTAACAGATCACGATAAATCGAAGGGCAAACATATTTACTAGGATAGTGTTTCCTTAAAATAAAATAGTTACATTATTTTTTTTAGGAGATATAATAAATAGCGCCCTGTTACGTGGGGCCCAAAGATATAAAATATTTTTTTTAGCGTTTGTATGTATGTAATTGTTAACATGTATTGTATGTATTCTAATGTCTATCAAATTCCATTTCATGTATAAACTTGAACGAGGAAAGCGGAGAATAACTGCATAGACCCTGAGAGGACGAGATAGCAGAAAGAAAAGAAAAGAAAAAAGAAATCAAGGTAAGAACCACTATGCATAAAAGCTTGCTTCATAGGCCCGTATCATCAAAGTATAGTATCATAGATGGTACATGGTGTACAGTGGTGTAGATATTAATATTGTGTGATTTTGGAAACAATAAGCAGTTTGACTTGTGAACTTAGTCCGCATTTGTAGTTTGGAACAATTTTTGTAGTTAGCCTAGTGAGAGTCATTATGGGAAAAGTTGGACGTATGTTATATTTGCAACCTGATAATGTGTCCAATGTTACAAATAATGTGCAATTATTGAGCGATATGGATAGTGACACTGACTTACTAAATATTAATAGTGATCGGGAGGGGGGGAGGGATAAAATGTAAACAATGTAGTTTCCGGTGATATGCCAGGAAGTAGCCAGCAGACGAAAACAGTAAAACCGATAGGTACTACTAGTAGGGCTAGTGATAATTTTCCAATGATTAGAACAACTACCGGTATACTCACCAATACCGGATCCATTTGCTGAATTTTTACGGAAATTTGAGAAAAAGAACGAACAGCTAGTCAATCAGATAAGGAAACAAAACTCAGAAAGAGAGAGATTGAGGGAAGAGAGGAATCACCAGCCAGTCAATCAGAAAAGGGAACAAAATGAAGAAAGAGAAAAGGTCTTAATAGAAAGTATAGGTACAATGTTCGAAAAGATACATTCAGAAATGACAGAAATAAAGAAACCCCAAGCCGAACTGCCGAACATTGTAACATAGGACAAGATGTGCAAAAGCTTCAGGCGGCACACACAGTCATCCGGGACGAAGTAGAACAGCTTGCGAACCGAATGGACAATTTAGAAATGACACAAAAAGAAACCATAGAAAAGCATTTAAATGATTAAGCCCAGATAGTAGAAAAAGTGTTCCATGACTGGCTCACTGAAAAAGAAAGCCAGATCACAGTACGTGTAGAAAGCAAAGTACAGTCTGCTCTGCAAAAAGTAACTAACGGAGCAGCTGTATGTAAACAACCCACAGTAGACACCCTACCACTCGCAGGTGAAAAAAGCGAAGTGAGATACAAATTGCCAGTACCGCTGTGGCATGAAGAAATGACACACAGGATTGCTGAACTCGAGCGTGCACATTTGCTGTTAGGAACATGTACGGTGATAAGTTGATACCAAAAATAAAAGCGATTCGGAAAAAGAAAACACATTGCTGAACTCGAGCGTGCACATTTGCTGATAGGAACATGTACGGTGATAAGTTCATACCAACAAAAAAGCGATTCGGAAAAAGAAAACACACAGTTTACAGGAAGCATTCCTATTCATAACCCCGTGGGTGCAGCCTCTACTTCCACAAGGAATAACATTGATGAAAGCGTAATAAAACACAGACAATTCCAAGTATTTAACGCGGAAAAGAAGACAGTGCATCCGGTAATCTTCATAAAAGGATTCCGAAATGTATTACCGAGTGCCTGGAATGAACGCCAAAAAATTCAGTTCATAATCGCAAATATACAAGGCGACGCTTCCTTATGGGCAAATGAAGTCATAGAAAATTGCCATAGCCTAGCACAATTTGAAAAATCAGCCTCTACTTCCACAAGGAATAACATTGATGAAAGCGTAATAAAACACAGACAATTCCAAGTATTTAACGCGGAAAAGAAGACATTGCATCCGGTAATCTTCATAAAAGGATTCCGAAATGTATTACCGAGTGCCTGGAATGAACGCCAAAAAATTCAGTTCATAATCGCACATATACAAGGCGACGCTTCCTTATGGGCAAATGAAGTCATAGAAAATTGCCATAGCCTGGCACAGTTTGAAAAATCTTTTCTAGACAGATACTGGTCTAAAGCTATTCAAGAACCCCTGAGGACAGAAGTATACAGCCCGCAAATGTACAATCACAAACAGGGTACACTCCGTAAATATTTTGAAAAATATATCAACAAAACTAGATATTGGGATGACCATATATCAGCCCGTGATGTGATCAGAATTTTAAAATTACGATTGCCCAGTTATATACGAGACAAATTAATAAATGCACCCGAAAATGATCTGGAACGGTACTTGTCTGTGCCGGACGAAATCGATCTCTCCCAGGAAGAAACTTGGATAAATAAAGAACGGGAGAACAGTAATGGTTCACCACGCAAGTGTAAAAATGGCAACAAGAATTCCAATTTTGGAAGCCACGGAAATGGAAAGGAAGATCAATCCGCAGAACAAAACAGGAAGAACGGAAATGGTCAACCGTCTTACAATCAAAAACGTAGGTGGGAACATAGAGGACATCCCGGCTACAATAACAGTAATAATAGTTACAATAACAAACGTCGAAATGAAGGTCAATGGCCACAACAAAGCAGTAGTGCCAACAACCGCACTTACCCGGTGCAGTGGATGCAGACTTCTATGCGACCACCACCGCCTCCTAACGGTAACCGGTTCCAGTGTGACATTCGGAATTCTATGCAGAATACTAACGCAATACCACAAACATGGACAGACTCGAATAGCAGCTCAAGGATAGTAGAAATGCCCACTGACGGAAACCACCATAGTTCAAGACCGTCAAACGAACAACGGCCACAATAAGCTCCCAATTGATGGTCGACGAAAAAACAGGGGCCACACCTATAAACAATACACAAGATAATATATTATTACTGAGGTACCAAGATGGAAACAGTACATAAAATGATTTACTTATGGAATCAAACCAATGTAACAAAAAGGAAATTACTGAAGTTCAAACCATCATAAAAGCTAGAATTAATGAATTGCCACTAGAAATATATATAGATACAGGTGCCACTACTAATGTTATGAGCTATGATCTATTCAAAACCTTGAGCGAAAACCGCAACTTACCGACACTTCCTGTACAAAACTGCTGTGTCATTGGAGCCATGGGAGCACAAGCACAAAACGTTCAGTATCAGGTGCTGGTAGATTTATACCTAGGGGAAGATAACGTAAAATGTATCTTTCTCGTAGTCAAAGGATTGAGAGTAACCTGCATCCTGGGGGGAGGTTTCCTGAGCGAGAAGAAAGCAAAAATTGATTTCTGCAGCGGGAAGATCTCCCTACTGAATGAAAATAAGCAGATTGTACTGGATTTAACACGAACAGTAAGTACATCCGGTAAAGATTGCCCGAGCGTACGAGTATAAAGCGAAGAGATGCCCATATTTCAATTAAGCAGCAATTTAAGGGGCCAGGGAGAATATTATTCGGACGCAGCTCACAACGAAACGCTTCGCTGGACCGAAACCCTTAACAACAAAGCACAAGAATCACGTTATCTAACTGAATCCCAACGAATTAGTCGATATGACAAGTCAATAAAACGGACAGTCCCATATCAGATAAACGACTTAGTTTTGATAAGAAACCATCCTAAGTCGTCACTCATAACAAGGAAGAACAAGAAATGGCAAATGCTGTATAATGGACCTTTTAAAATTATACAAATACCGCACGGTTGTAGCTACCTTATAGCTGATGTGATGAGCGGGAAGATCAAAGGATTGTATCCCTATAAGGACTTAAAGAAATTTGTGGTACCTGACAATAGGACATGAATGGTTTACCGTATTTTTGTGTAATATGTAGGTTTTGCACAGACTTCAATATATAATTTTGTGTAGTTGTAAGAATTTGATGTTTTGTTTGTGCTTAGTATGTAAGATGTTTTGTCTTTATTTCAAGGAATGATTTACACATCAGCCTTCAAAAACGAGTAAAAAGAAGCTAAAGGACCATCAGTCCAATGATAGTATTTGTTTAGAAACATAATCAGTAAGTGTAAGATGTTTTTCAGTGGTTATTAGAGTTAGTAAATATAAATTTTATTATGCTGTGTGATAAATGTTTATTTAAAGAATGCACTAAATATTCTAATCTGTCACATGAAAAATGAATAGAAATGGTGTATGCAAAAGACTGTGCACATACCATGTGACATCTGTGATGCTGTGCTTTGACCTTAAAAGAGAAAGTATAAGCATCTAGCCACAATATTTGAGATTAAATAAGAGCTATACTTTAGAGCCTGTTTTTGACAGTTGCAAACCTTTTATAGGATACACGATTACGCTGACAGCTTATGGAGTAAGCACAAGCGCAGCGGTCCTAATCCCCAAATGAATATACCCTATGACAAATTTATTAATGCTCAAAAATAAAAGTATTGCAAGTCAGGCCAGAATCCGTTGCATGTATGATGTAATACTTAACTGTATGCAATAACAGAACAAAAGTGCTTTTGATCTGTGAAATTTCATTGTAAACATATTGTGTAAACGAACAGACATCTGTGTCACTATGTGATATAAAAAAAAACAGTAATCATGTAATACAATTGTATCAAAGTCATGCTGTAAGCAATACTAACAGGAACTATAAAAGTGTGTTGGTATTCGCGGAGGAAGTGTGAACTTTGAGAACTGTATTAGTGATCAACTTTGACAGTGAACACTTATGTGCTGTACAAATGAAAAAACGGGAGGTACAAACATTAACTAAACATATCTGTGTGCAGTGACCGAAAACACAAAACTGTGATCAGTGTGTGTTCGAAACTGTACAGACAACATTTTTAATTTGGACGCTACCTCCTGTGCGCCAACAATTAATATGACGTCACGGACCACGTAGTAGGACGTTACTGCAATGGCAACTACGGTGGAACGCCGTCAAACAAAAATTGTGAAACATAAATATTCCATACGAAGTGATGACAACAGGGATGTGCAGTGTTTACTTCAGCATCACATCTCCTGCATCATTCAGCACCAGTACGTGCAAACGAACACGAAAATACCAAGTAACTGAGCCTGTGCCTCGATGATGCAATAATGTTGACTAATCAATTCTTACCCACAGCCATAACATCTTACAAAATCCGTTCTATAACATATGTGCATTGGTTTCATGATTTGCACGAGTCAACATCCTCTCGCGTGCTGAAAACTTTAACGAGCGGTGCGCAACAATGCAGACGCACCACGCAGACAAAATAACGTCGTTCCGTACTCCACATCCTGACCGCCGACTACGGACAAGAAAGAAGACAACAGTTTCCAGCCGACGCTCCATGGCAACGAGCACGAGGCATCGCGGTAGCGACATACAGCGTCATCCACACCACACGACGAGAAATTCGCCGACAAAAATAAAAAAAACTCAAAATATTACCAACACAATATAAAAAATTTGATGAACACTTTCATATCAAAACTATATGTTTGTTTCTTTTTCAGAAAATTTTATATTTGATGTAAATACTTGTAATACCAAAACATGTAGAACCAGCTTATGTAAGTAACACAAAGGGTTAAATCTATAAGCTCTGCTGAGGTTTTTCTGGGGTTTCTCTGCGCCCCTCGTCCAAATGGAAGAGCTTGTTATATTGCAACTGTCCCCAGCCATGTTATGTAAAAAGACTCAAAATTAATGTGTACCCATGACCTAATACAAGGTAAAGTGAACTGAAAGTGACCAACGAAAGAAAGAAAAGTGACACTCGTGGTCTACAAGAACCAAACATTAAGTAGTGTGTTCCTTGTAGCCCAGGGGTCCGTGTAGTGTCCCTTTTGCAATATTCACCATTATCGAGGTGAAACACAAATAAAAATGACTGTATGTGACTCAAAATGAATTGCAAACATTGATTTAACTGTAAGAAAAGACATTATTTTTAGTGTATGACATTATAATGTGTAAGTAATTAAAAGAAGTATTATCATCTCTGTATGAGTATAAAACACAATGCAATGTTCATTCTTCTGTCTAGTCTGTCTGTTCTGTTCGATCTGGTGTTAGCTGGAATAAGGTACGCAAGTTATTGTGCTGCGCTAGCATTTGTTTCTGTCGTAACGTAATTGCAAATATTTAATGGTGTAAACTGTGTCCTAGTAAGAATATATTAGTATAAAGTGATCTCCGTGTGTTATTACAAGAACCTACGCAACATTTATCTTATGAAAAGAATATTTAATGAAAATTATTTAGCATGTTTCCAGCTGCTGCGGAGCGAGTAACAGTGATCTCTGATTGTTAACAATTAGCCGCCATTACGCGGTACATTTAAAAATATTTTTTCACAGCACAATGTCTGATAGCCGGAGCGGAAGAAATTATGTAAAAATATTCAGTGAGATTAATTGAAGTAAACCAGTGAAATAATTTTATTAAAACTTGTCTATTTTCTGTGATAGTGAGCTGGAGCTGAGTAATACTACACTATTGCATTTACAGTAAGTTGTAGGGAGTCTGGCGCTCGATAAAACCAGATATAATACGTAATTGGCAACCTACGAAATTCATTATTTCGCTTATTATATCTCTTTTGTATTTTTTGAAAGCTAAAAGTAAAAACTAACTCCACTAAAAATCAGTAACAGATCACGATAAATCAAAGGGAAAACAAATGTACTAGTCGATTGTTTCCTCAAAATAAAATAGTTACATTATTTTTTTTAAGAGATATAATACCCTCTGAGTGTTGTGGACGAATAGCACGAGCTGAGTTTCACACGATCGTCTTTTTCGAAACCCATGCTGATTCCTACAGAGTAGATTTGTAGTTTGTTCCAAAATTCTACAACTGATCGACGTTAGAGATATAGGTCTATAGTTCTGTACATCTGTTCGACGTCCCTTCTTGAAAACGGGGATAACCTGTGCCCTTTTCCAATCCTTTGGAACGCTGCGCTCTTCTAGAGACCTACGGTACACCGCTGCAAGAAGGGAGGCAAGTTTCTTCGCGTACTCTGTGTGAAATTGAACCGGTATCCCATCAGGTCCAGCGGCCTCTCCTCTTTTGAGCGATTTTGTTTCTCTATCCCTCTGTCGTCTATTTCGATATCTACCATTTTGTCATCTGTGCGACAATCTAGAGAAGGAACTACAGAGCAGTCTTCCTCTATGAAACAGCTTTGGTAAAAGACATTTAGTATTTCGGCCTTTAGTCTGTCATCCTCTGTTTCAGTACCATTTTGGTCACAGAGTGTCTGGACATTTTGTTTTGATCCACCTACCGCTTTGACGTAAGACTAAAATTTCTTAGGATTTTCTGCCAAGTCAGCAAATAGAACTTTACTTTCGAATTCACTGAACGCCTCTCGCGTGGCCCTCCTCACATTACATTTCGCTTCGCGTAATTTTTGTTCAATAGAGGTTGGCTAGGTCATAAAGAAACTTTTTGACTCAAAGCCAAAGATCTAAAGAGCTGGAATGATTGTGAACAGAAATTACCTGACGGCAGTTTGTCAAACTCGAGATGACTTGTAGATATCCTATACTAACAATCGTTTTTACCATGTAGCGATGTAGGAAACGGGGTCTTTACCACACTAATAAGTGTCACATACATATCATTTCGTTCTTCCTTGAGCAACTGTGCGTTTCAACGATGCCACACTATCCGCTGATGCTTGTGATACAAGGAAAGTTGGCTTTTTTCCGTAAGCGCCAGATAAGAAGCTTCTCCGTGTTTTTCTCGACAGCTGGGATTCAGCACGTCCTTTCCCACCCCATTCTCTCAGCTGACAACGCCGTTGACCCGTTACGAACTTAAAAAACATTTCTTTGCCACTAAGATTACACCAGCAGCAGAAATATTGTCTACCACTCTTTAGTAGTCTACTACAGAGTTTTCCTTTAGCGACTTTCCTTGACACACTGTGAGACCTTACACCTTCTCCCTCAATTAAGCAGCATGCAGCATTGATACTGAACAGCTGTTGGTTCCAGCTAACTCAGACAAACGCCGAAGTCAGCACGTGGGCACCGCGGAACAATTCAGTGCCGGCAAACCATCCGCCAGCCACTGAAGGAACACAGCACAACACATGAAAATCAACGACACTACACGTAATTTAACTTACTTATCACTATGTTTCTAAGGAAACGACCCAGAGGTAGCTACGTTTTGTCCTCCAACTTGCTCTTTGCGTTACCGGTTCGCATTCCTCAAAGGGCAAATCTGGAACACAATTCTTACAACGCAGACATAACCGAAAGCGCATACACAGACCAGCAAACAAACGAAAATGAGTGTTTAATTACCGTCGCGGTTGTTAATGAATTATACTTCTTCCGAACTGACATTCCCCTAACAGTACACACAAGGAGCCCATGGGTACACAGTCTGTTCCTCTGTCGGCGTTGTCTGCTCAACTAGATGTTCTCAGCATGAGAAATGCTCCTTGCCTTGCCACCTCGGAGCCAACCAACGTGTCTGCAAGAGCATCTCCTTCTTGCCCTATTACTGATTACAAGACCATGATATCCCAGACTTCAGGAATAAGACGTCAGAAAACCCCATTGAAAACTACAATGCCGTTTATATGTATCTACTTTCCTTATCACTTACTGTTCAAGCACGAGACTCAACGTGTTACACAGGGTAAAATCTTTGGCCAAACGTGCAGAGTCACAATACCGAGCCACACATGCCTTTTCGACGGCGCCTTTCAGTCGTCTTTGCCGCAAACGGGTTCTGTGGGTCATTTTCCTTGCACACTATCGCCATAAACTACTTTGCCTTTGACGCGACTCGTATTCGCCCTTTCAGTTTCCTATTTTCACAATATTTTACAACTCCTGACTCGTTCTCGACTACTACATGCACGTACTGAATCAACAATATATTTCATTATTATTCCACAACTATGAACCAACACTTCAAAGTTGTTTTGGAAGCAGCAAGACAACTCATTGGAAAAGATGAAAAGAAGAAGAAATTTGTAGAAGAGTTTTCCAGTGGGTTGGAAGAAATGATTTCGGAACAGAAACATGCTTATATGAAATGGTTAACTAACGAAACGTCAGAATCAAAAGGCGAATATGTCAAGATCAAACAACAGGTTAAGATGAATGTCAGGATAGACAGAACTGAACATTAGGATAGGCTGTGAGAAACATAGATGGGAGGATAAGTAAGTTTACTGAAACATACAGAAATTTTTTTGAGACAGGCAGGTGGGGGAAGATTCACTTACAGAACGGAATTTGTCATATGTCATCTTGATATTTAAAAAAAAAAAAGTTGACAAGAGGATATGTACGAATTCTAGAGGAATAACTTTTATCCCAGTAAAGGTTAGAGTTTTCTCGTTTGTTTTGACTAAGTAAATAGAAAATGATGTGTTGGTTTTAACTAAAGAGCAGTGTGGTTTTAGGCAAGGATGATCATGTCTTGATAACATTCATTGTATCAGACAATTATTAGAAGATGGCAGAAATAACAATGAATGTGTGGACCTGCAGAAAGCGTCCCTGGAATAAAATTACGGGAAGCAATGAGAAGAGCTAACGAGAGAAAAGTCGTTTAATATGGTTAAAAAGTTCACAAAAGTAATGAAGAAAATGGAAAACATGGTTACCCCATGTAGTTTCGCTGAAGACGGTCTAAAACAAGGTTGGGCAATGTCACATATCCTGTTTAATATTTATTTGGAGCAGCCACTGAATCGCTAGTACAGGAAATATTTAGGCATGGAAATAGAGACTTGCGATAACATTCTTCACTCTTTTATTTGATTGTGGCGGATAATATTTTCTCAACCTGAAAAGGATATGGAATACAAGCTGAGAACGGTCAAGGAGGAGAATAGCGAATGGATTTAGGAATAAATATGGACAAGGCAGTGTGCATTTGTATGGGACAAGATTTTGTGAAAAATAATCCGGAGGAAGCAGAAATAAAACCCTGCAGAAACTACAAATCTTTGGGAATAAGAATGGATACTCCATTGCAGGCGACAACTATATTGGTTGCAGAATAGCAGCTGGGAAGAGAACTACTAAAGCTTTGCATGGGGTAATACGGTATAGTAATATTCGATAGTACACTAAGATAAGAATATTTCTGTGCGTTGGAGAACGTAATTCAATAGGGAACTGGGATAAGACCTCCGACAAGGAAAGTTAGGGAGAAAATTAGAAATGGACTATGCAGGGTGAAAGTGCAGATATTTTTACATGTGGTACAAACACCAGTGAGTTGGTTGTTTTGTCTCTGCACCGAACAGACTTCTAACCAACAGGTTATAAACTGTACGATGTGGTGTTTCCTGCACCACTAAATGGATTACGCCCACCAGTGTAGACTAACGATTTTGCGCCCACGCGTGCATACTTCAATACCTGACCTGCTACCCAGGTGAAAATAATTATTAATAGCTTGCGCTTTGCCAAGTGCACTTGGAGGTACTAACCAAACTAAAACCATAATACTTGTAATTGGTGTAATTATTAGTCTGCAAATGACGTAAATACTGATCTAATGTTGTTCAGCACACCCGTCCTCAGTCACGGATAGAAATATCTGCACTTACACCTGCTGTACCCTGTATGAGAGATGTCTGCAGTTAGCGAAGCAAGACGGCACACGCAATGATGAGGCCGGGAGGAGAACGGAGATAACGTGCTAGATAATTAAGACTTTGGAGAATAGATCAATTCACTGGTACGGTAAGTGCCGAGACTGCCTAATCACACGGGGTGAAGGAAGATTTTAAAGTAGGAGCGGCTCAAAAGAAGAAGAAGAGATGGAAATATATATAAATGAAGCAATGGAAGACAGAAATCTAGGACCGAATGACTGAAACGAAAGAGGTCTGCGGAGGTCGAAAACGGCTTTCTCTTAGAAGCACACGCCAAAGAAGAGGGAGAAGAAGTATTAATACACACATGAATTACAAAAAGTAGATATGTATTCTTGCTTTATTAGAATTTATACTTAGATCTGCCTCTGGAAATGTTCCACTAATAAGAGGCCAAAATATGTTGCTTTAGCGTTAAGACTTGAGAGAGCCTTTCATTGCCCTATAAGGCAACGAAACTCCAGTTGTAAAGACAATTCGTGGCACTGTCACCAATGTAATAAATTAAACGGAAAGGAACATTAGACCACTACTACTTCATACTCTGCAAACAGCTACAGTGAAGCCACGGATCAGCGCCTGCCCATCGGAAGCGAGCACGTGGACCGTATCGGGTAGTGCCCGGGGCAACGCGAGAGAGGTTGAGTGCATTCGCCAGGAAGGTCACGCCGCGTCGGCCGGTATCTCCTTCCCAGCCCTGGAGAGTCGTTCTCGCAGGCCGGTCGAGCGGCCGCCCTGAAAGAGGCGCACCTCGCACGGCTCGTAAAACTCCGCAGCTTCCCGTGGCGCAGTCCGAACGGCCGGCTGCAGGGTCACCAGCCCCGGAACGCTCCGAGCCTTCTGACAGGCGTTCGCTAAAGGTGATAGGGTTGTTTCGACTACTGTAGGCATACTAAAACCCAGAGAGACTAATTTTGTATTTGTTTTTCTTTTTTTCTTTCGATCGGCCCTCTGACTCTTCTGATGCAGTGAAATTCATCACAGAAATTGCCCTCGTACCGAACATTCTCATATACAGAACGTTTATAAATTTTAGCTTCTTGAGCCTGCGTAGACGACACAAAGTTTATATGAATGATGTTCAATCTATGCACAGGAGGATTTTCGTTGTTAGTAATGTAAGTTTCACTACTTGTCGTTACGCGACGTACGGCTGACACACAAGCATCAGTGTGCATAACAGCGAGTTGCAAGACAGTCTGCGTAGGTATGGACAAGAAGAGCTAGGCTTTCCGCTTAAAGCTGTTTCATCAAAGCAACAGCAGTAGTGTTGCACCGGGTGGAAGAAACTGGTATCGAAGTTCGGATGAACTGGCAATTTGAGAATTACTCCTGGGAGAAGTCGACGGCCAATTGCGCCACACGTTGCTGAAGAAGTTACTTTTGCCATGGCTAAGTAGAAATAGGACTTCGAGGACCAAAGGACCAAAGACATGTAGGGTCCTTGCGTTAGCAAGGCTACATACATAGCCTGTAGGTGGCCGATGGTCTGGATTCGGCGATGTTGCTGTTGGAGATACACCTATCGTATCTCGCTCCTGAAATACCCTGACCGACGTCTTTCAGATACTGGTGTCCCCTGTGCACAGTAGAATCACTGGTCGTGGATTCGCCGACCTCAGAATCTTGATGAATGGCTGTGACAGAATAGAACGATGAGAACTCTGACAGGAATTAGTGGTTGAATACCAGGGCTCAGCACCTTGAAATGATGCCATTTTTCATTCTAGTAATTTCTTTTGTTATGATTTACAAAAGACGTTAACACAGTCTATTGACATGTAATCGCACTGTATGCAGATTACAATGGTCTGACATCCGTCTGTCGCACCAAAACAAAATGTTACATTTAACAAACGGTAAACAGTGCCAAAATGCAACTGATAAGGTACGTTTTACCGTGATCAGTGAGCTCTACGCCCACCACGCAACCGCTCGCATCCACATCCCCCTCGCGACTGTCGGTTTGTTACCTAGACACATGGTAGGAAAGTACTTCCGTGTGTTCTGAGCTAGTCCGAGCCCTCCGTTTAGTGGCCTGTATATACATGATACATATATCGCTTTCTGGAGTCGACGTATGGTCGACTAGTCCGCAGCTCGTGGTCGTGCGGTAGCGTTCTCGCTTCCCACGCCCGGGGTCCCGCGTTCGATTTCCGGCGGGGACAGGGATTTTCTCTCCCTCGTGATGACTGGGTGTTGTGTGATGTCCTTAGTTTAGTTAGGTTTAAGTAGTTCTAAGTTCTATGGGACTGATGACCATAGCTGTTAAGTCCCATAGTGCTCAGAGCCATTTGAACCATTTGAACCATGGTCGACTGTTTACGTGAGTGATACACTACTGGCCATTAAAATTACTACACCACGAAGAGGACGTGCTACAGACGCGAAATTTAACCAACAGGAAGAAGATGCTCTGAAATGCAAATGATTAGCTTTTCAGAGCATTCACACAATGTTGGCGCCGGTGGCAACATCTACAACGTGTCGATATGAGGAAAGTTTCCAATTCATTTCTCATACACAAACAGCAGTTGCCTTGTTATACGTTGTTGTGATGCCTCGTGTAAGGAGGAGCAATGCGTAACATCACGTTTCCGACTTTGATAAAGGTCGGATTGTAGCCTATAGCGATTGCGGTTTATCGTATCGCGACATTGCTGCCCGCGTTGGTCGAGATACAATGACTCTTAGCAGAATACGGAATCGGTGGGTTCAGGAGGGTAATACGGAACGCCGTGCTAGATCCAAATGGCCTCGTATTACTAGCATTCGACAGGCATCTTATCCACATGGCTGTAACAGATCGTGCAGCCGCGTCCCGATCCCTGAGTCAACAGATGGGGACGTATGCACGATAACAACCATCTGCACGAACAGTTCGACGACGTTTGCAGCAGCATGGACTATCAGATCGGAGACCATGGCTGCGGTTACCCTTGACGCTGCATCACAGACAGGAGCGCCTGCGATGATGTACTCAACGACGAACCTGGGTGCACGAATGGCAAAGCGTCATTTTTCCGGATGAATCTAGGTTCTGTTTATAGCATCATGATGGTCGCATCCGTGTTTGGCGACATCGCGGTGAACGCACATTGGAAGCGTGTATTCGTCATTGCCATACAGGCGTACCACCCGGCGTGATGGTATGGGGTGCCATTGGTTACACTTCTCAGTTACCTCTTGTTCGCAATGACGGCACTTTGAACAGTGGACGCTACATTTCAGATGTGGTACGACTCGTGGCTCTACCCTTCATTCAATCCCTGCGAAACGCTACATTTCAGCAGGATAATGCACGACCGCATGTTGCAGGTCCTGTACGGGCCGTTCTGGATACAGAAAATATTCGACTGCTGCCCTGGTCAACACATTCTCCAGATCTCTCACCAATTGAAAACCGTCTGTTCAATATTGGTCGAGCAACTGCCTCGTCACAATACGCCAGTCACTACTCTTGATGAAATGTGGTATCGTGTTGAAGTTGCATGGGCAGCTGTACCTGTACACGCCATCCAAGCTCTGTTTGACTCAATGCCCATGCGTATCAAGGCCGTTATTACAGCCAGAGTTGGTTGTTCTGGGTACTGATTTCTCAGGATCTATGCACCCAAATTGCGTGAAAATGTAATCACATGTCAGTTATAGTATAATATATCTGTCCAATGAATACCCGTTTGTCATCTGCATTGCCTCTTGGTGTATGAATTTTAATGGCCAGTAGTGTAAAATGCCACTCCACCAGGGTCTCTACGCAGAACTCTGTGTCCCCCGGTTTATTTACGCTGTCTCTCTCATACAGTCCAGTACAAATATATTGCCGAACATTGCATAAGCTTTGGTATCACTCATTAAGTACAGTGATCTTCTTCCCAAACATGTGATCCTTCCTCTGTGGGACGGAGGTGCTTTGTACTGAACTGTTTTGATGCACAATGGAGCTCCACCTCAAATTGCTCATTTTGTCACTTGGTTACTCCGTAACACATTTGGAGAAAATCTAATTATCTGCTGGTCTTTCCAAACTGCGTAGCCACCGAGATCACCAGATTTGAACCCATCGATTTATGGCTGTCGTATTATCTGATGGACAGTGTTTGTCAACGGGACATTTATGGACGTTTACTGTTGACGATTAGCACAGTGGGGAGGTAGCCCACATCCACCTTGATAGCTTCTGCGCAGCAGTATAGTACGATTAACTTCTAGTCCAGTTCCAGAACATCGTGGATGTTTATAACCTTGAACGTAAACGTGCTACGGAATTAACAAATGTTACCTCTGATTTGGAAAATAAAATATTCCTATTATATCCAATTGTTTACTTCATTATTTTTCACCTGCTTTTAATTTAATGATTTATTTGGTATTTGTTTCAATGGTTTATTCGTTATTTCTCTCTCGTAAGCGGTTACAAGTGTTTCCACAATGTTACATTGTCGTATGATCACACGTTTTAATGGGAGGCCTCTCAGGGAGCAAAACTTTTTATTATAAGCACCCTGTATTTCTGGTCGTGGTGGCCTGGGGGAGCCAATGCCTAAATTATGTATAAAAATAAACAGAAATGGCAGCCGAACTCTTCGGGCACAAGGGGACACCCTTGCTCTGCCGCCAGCCTACTGAAGAGGGTTGTGGTGCGGGAAGCAGCAAGCACACTTAATGTGTATCAACAGTATACATAGCCTCTAATTAAGTAAATGATGTGACTGTCCTCCAGTGGATAAATATTTCGAATTAGTTTCTCATTCGGTTCTGGAGGTGATAACGGGGAAAAGACTGAATAAGCGATGACTGGATAGCATTTTAAGAATGGGGGCGTGAAGTGTCAGAGGCCTGAACATGAGCTAGAAAATTTAAAAAGCCATGTGCGAAGACCCAGTCTAAATAGAATAGAAAACTGTCTATTGACACACAGTCAACATCTGTTTAGAAAACATCTTTCTTGTGAAACTCAACTAGCCCTTTATCCACATGAAGTGTTGGGTGCTATTGACAAGGGATTTCAGATCGATTAGAAATTTCTGGATTTCAGCAAGGCTTTTGACACTGTACCACACAAGCGGCTTGTAGTGAAATTGGTGCTTATGGAATATCGTATCAGTTACATGTGTGGATTTGTAATTTCCTGTCAGAGAGGTCACAGTTCGTAGTGACTGACGGAAAGTTATCCAGTAAAACAGAACTGGTTTCTGGCGTTCTCCTAGATAGTGTTATAGGCTCTTTGCTGTTTCTTATCTACACTCCTGGAAATTGAAATAAGAACACCGTGAATTCATTGTCCCAGGAAGGGGAAACTTTATTGACACATTCCTGGGATCAGATACATCACATGATCACACTGACAGAACCACAGGCACATAGACACAGGCAACAGAGCATGCACAATGTCGGCACTAGTACAGTGTATATCCACCTTTCGCAGCAATGCAGGCTGCTATTCTCCCATGGACACGATCGTAGAGATGCTGGATGTAGTCCTGTGGAACGGCTTGCCATGCCATTTCCACCTGGCGCCTCAGTTGGACCAGCGTTCGTGCTGGACGTGCAGACCGTGTGAGACGACGCTTCATCCAGTCCCAAACATGCTCAATGGGGGACAGATCCGATCTTGCTGGCCAGGGTAGTTGACCTACACCTTCTAGAGCACGTTGGGTGGCACGCGATACATGCGGACGTGCATTGTCCTGTTGGAACAGCAAGTTCCCTTGCCGGTCTAGGAATGGTAGAACGATGGGTTCGATGACAGTTTGGATGTACCGTGCACTATTCAGTGTCCCCTCGACGATCACCAGTGGTGTACGGCCAGTGTAGGAGATCGCTCCCCACACCATGATGCCGGGTGTTGGCCCTGTGTGCCTCGGTCGTATGCAGTCCTGATTGTGGCGCTCACCTGCACGGCGCCAAACACGCATACGACCATCATTGGCACCAAGGCAGAAGCGACTCTCATCGCTGAAGACGACACGTCTCCATTCGTCCCTCCATTCACGCCTGTCGCGACACCACTGGAGGCGGGCTGCACGATGTTGGGGCGTGAGCGGAAGACGGCCTAACGGTGTGCGGGACTGTAGCCCAGCTTCATGGAGACGGTTGCGAATGGTCCTCGCCGATACCCCAGGAGCAACAGTGTCCCTAATTTGCTGGGAAGTGGCGGTGCGGTCCCCTACGGCACTGCGTAGGATCCTACGGTCTTGGCGTGCATCCGTGCGTCGCTGCGGTCCGGTCCCAGGTCGACGGGCACGTGCACCTTCCGCCGACCACTGGCGACAACATCGATGTACTGTGGAGACCTCACGCCCCACGTGTTGAGCAATTCGGCGGTACGTCCACCCGGCCTCCCGCATGCCCACTATACGCCCTCGCTCAAAGTCCGTCAACTGCACATACGGTTCACGTCCACGCTGTCGCGGCATGCTACCAGTGTTAAAGACTGCGATGGAGCTCCGTATGCCACGGCAAACTGGCTGACACTGACGGCGGCGGTGCACAAATGCTGCGTAGCTGGCGCCATTCGACGGCCAACACCGCGGTTCCTGGTGTGTCCGCTGTGCCGTGCGTGTGATCATTGCTTGTACAGCCCTCTCGCAGTGTCCGGAGCAAGTATGGTGGGTCTGACACACCGGTGTCAATGTGTTCTTTTTTCCATTTCCAGGAGTGTATATAAACGATTTGGGAGACAAAATGAGCAGCCGTCTTAGGTTGTTTGCAGATGAAGCTGTCGCTTACCGACTAATAAAGTCATCAGAAGATGAAAAAAAAAAATTGCAGAACGATTTAGAAAAGAAATCTGAATGGTGCGAAAATTGGCAGTTGACCCTAAATAACGAAAAGTGTGAGGTCATCCACACGAGTGCTAAAAGGAATTCGTTGAACTTCGGTTACACGATAAATCAGTCTAATCTAAAAGCTGTAAATTCAACTAAATACCTAGGTATTATAATTACGAACAACTTAAAGTGGAAGCAACACATAAAAAATGTTGTGGAGAAGGCTAACCAAAGACTGCGTTTCATTGGCAGGACACTTAGAAAATGTAGCATATCTACTAAGGAGACTACACTATGCTTCTCCGTCCTCCTTTAGAATACTATTGCACAGTGTGGGATCCTTACCAGACAGGACTGACGGAGTACATCGAAAAAGTTCAAAGAAGGGCAGCACGTTTTGTATTATCTCGATTTACGGGAGAGAGTGTCACAGAAATTATACAAGATTTGGGCTGGACAGCATTAAAAGAAAGGTGTTTCTCGTTGTTACTGAATCTTCCCCTAAAATTCCAATCACCAACTTTTTCCTCCGAATGCGGAAGTATTTTGTTGACACCGATCTAGATAGAGGGAAACGATCACCTCGATAAAATAAGAGAAATCAGAGCTGCACTATACGAGACTGGAATAATAGAGAATTGTGAAGGTGATTCGATGATCCCTCTGCCAAGCACTTAAATGTGATTTGCAGAGTATCCATGTAGCTGTAGCTGTAGATGTAGTGAAGTGAGTACAAAGCTGGTACGGATTCCTGAGCAGACGAATATGACGTAATACCATCAGTAACAGAAAAACGGCGCTAAAAATCGGTATGAAGTGGAATTGTTCAGTGATATTTATCTCATCTGAATGGTGCGAAAATTGGCAGTTGACCCTAAATAACGAAAAGTGTGAGGTCATCCACGCGACCTATTTCACAATCAGAAGATGAAGAGAAATAGTGCCTGAGGAAACTGAACTATTACATGAGTATGTGGTATTCTTAATAATCTTGGTTTGGCTGGAATTCTTTCGGAAGGAAATGAACTGAAGATGACGTTATCAGTACTAAAACTGTTCCGATTAAAGCCCACTTTGTGTGCATACCAACAATTTGGCCCGGTTTGCTTACATCACATGGCCGACGTTGTTGACACAGTGATGCTATCAATGTTATCAGTGACATCATCAGTGACGTCATCACTGTTATTAGTATCAACATGATCTATATCAGTGGGAAGCCACGCACCCTTTCAACCTTCCCTGTCCCCTGCCTCCGTATCTTCAAATCAGAATACAGCAAGATATTATATATTGTGGGGAACCATGAATTCATTCTTGTTAAACAAAACCGCACCAATTGTTGAATAATCCTCTATTAGCTAGTACAACCAGTTTCGCAACACTCATTGGGTACACTTGAATAGAAGAAAAACAGACATTGGAGGAACGGTGAATTTTTTCCTTTTCCTTACAAGATGTTCAGTGAAATCAATATGTAACTTTAATGACGTTTCGATACTAAATATACGAAATGGACACTAATCCTCAAGAGAAACAGGTACGCAATAAGCAGAATACTCATATTATAGCGAAACCTAGACATTACAGCACATCAACATCACTCTCTCACGTTCTCTTAAGGGGAGTCAGAATGATCCATCTCCTCCATGTTAATTTTAGCAAATAGAAGGAACATTTTTTCCAAAACCGTAAAACACAGTGATCTTAAATTTGGACTACATGTTCAGTGAATATTTCTCTACAAAGATATAATGCCATGTTAAGAAATATTAATTGGTTTTTGTTTTACAAATTTTTTAAAGAGATTCTTAATTTGTCTATAGTTTTGCACTTTTTCTTCTATAGCTCTTGAATTATACAATTTTTTTTACAATTTGTTATAAAAATGAAGTAACAGAACTAAACAACATTCTGTGAAAAGTTCATTGGTATACTGTTAGCAGTTTTTGAGAAAATGTTCCTCAAAGATAAAAATTTTAAAGTTATGGGAAATGGCTTCCAAAGTCATTTAATACATTACTGCCACATGTGATGGATTATCACGATCCTCTTCTTTCTCTAATGTTAGTTTCCTTTTCACTAGTCTTTCCTCCCTTTTGCTGCATGTTGTACGCTTTTGTCTCTTCTTCCGGCACCTCTTAGTCTTTCTTCATCAATTAGGTGCATTGTGGGAATAGTGTTGTGTCCTGGTTGGAAACCTAAACGTTTCGGCAAATCACATTTGATAATGTTTCATTCATTGTATGTTGTCGCTGCATCATACACTCCTAAATGCAATGATTTTATCTGTACAAACACTTTTTTGGGAATCCTAATCCAAAATTAAATTATTTACACTTTCATTTGTATTTTGTGTTTTCCGATGTAAACACTTTTCCAACATACTTGGCTGTGATAAATCTCTGAATATGGGCTGAATTACACCAATTACAGCATTTGGCAAACTGTTTTTATAGGCATATTCCTTTCCTGATTGGTTCTTATACCATGAGTCATCACCTGTGGGGCACAGTGCATGTTGTGGGTGCCCATTTGTTGATGCAGTATGAAAAAATAATGCCCATACTGCTATCCTCATATGCGCAATGCTTCTTGTATTTACCCATAATACCTCTGCAATCCATCAATTGCTTCATCTGCCAATCTTCCTCTTCCTCCAAGGGTATTATCATCACTTCTGGGAGCCTAATGTCTACTTTAGTTAGCGCAAGCGAGCCCCCATGCGCTTCTGCACATGTCCAATGCAAAAAATGATTCAAATTGCTCTGAGCACTATGGGACATAAATTCTGAGATCATCAGTCCCCTAGAACTTAGAACTACTTAAACCTAACCAACCTGAAGACATCACACACATCCATGACCATGGCAGTATTCGAACCTGCGACCGTAGCGGTCTCGCGGGGTTCCAGACTGTAGCGCTTAGGGTCACGGCGGCCGGCTGTCCAATGCACTCTTGTTTTTTAATGTGAATTTCATTGCCGTAAGGTTTGAGTTCGTCTACAGCTTTATATTCCTCAGAATCACCATCTCCTAGATAGTTAGTGTATCGTACATTATACAACTCCTGTTGTTGTTGTTGTGGTCTTCAGTCCTGAGACTTGTTTGATGCAGCTCTCCGTGCTACTCTATCCTGTGCAAGCTTCTTCATCTCCCAGTACCTACTGCAACCTACATCCTTCTGAATCTGCTTAGTGTATTCATCTCTTGGTCTCCCTCTACGATTTTTACCCTCCATGCTGCCCTCCAATACTAAATTGGCGATCCCTTGATGCCTCAGAACGTGTCCTACCAACCGATCCCTTCTTCCGGTCAAGTTGTGCCACAAACTTCTCTTCTCTCTAACACTATTCAATACTTCCTCATTAGTTGCGTGATCTACCCATCTAATCTTCAGCATTCTTCAGTAGCACCACATTTCGAAAGCTTCTATTCTCTTCTTGTCCAAACTATTTATCGTCCATGTTTCACTTCCATACATGGCTACACTCCATACAAATACTTTCATAAATGACTTCCTGACACTTAAATCTATACTCGATGTTAACAAATTTCTCTTCATCAAAACAAGACATGGTTGTCTCACTGGGAAATCCCGCGATCGTTCAGTAAGTAAAATATGGCGTTTCAGTCTTCGATCGCTATTCTTTATTTTATATTACCGGTTTCGGGCTAGCTGCCCATCTTCAGATCATATGTTGTAGTTACAGAGTAACTTGTCCGTACAGAACACACAGTTCTGTACGGACAAGTTACTCTGTAACTACAACATATGATCTGAAGATGGGCAGCTAGCCCGAAACCGGTAATAGAAAATAAAGAATAGCGATCGAAGACTGAAACGCCATATTGTAAATTTCTCTTCTTCAGAAACGCTTTCCTTGCCATTGCCAGTCTACATTTTATATCCTCTCTACTTCGACCATCATCAGTCACTTTGCTCCCCAAATAGCAAAACTCCTTTACTACTTTAAGTGTCTCATTTCCTAATCTAATTCCCTCAGCATCACCCGACTTAATTCGACTACATTCCATTATCCTCGTTTTGCTTTTGTTGATGTCCATCTTATATCCTTCTTTCAAGACACTGTCCATTCCGTTCACCTGCTCTTCCAAGTCCTTTGCTGTCTCTGACAGAATTACAATGTCATCGGCGAACCTCAAAGTTTTTATTTCTTCTCCATGGATTGTAATACCTACTCCGAATTTTTATTTTGTTTCCTTTACTGGTTGATCTGGAAAAAAATTGCTTTCACTCCCTCTACTTCCACTGCTCCACTCGTCCCATGAAAATCTGCTTCACAACTTTCACTATGTTCGTCTTTGGTATTGCCCTTACATCTACAATGTATTGATAGAATAGCAACATCAATTACTTTGCACCTGTCTCTACTGGTAACTGTCACAACTCCATTTAGAGATTTATGACCTGCGTTGCCATGATCCATCTAAAGCAACAGTTAAATCTCTACAATTCCCATTATCTGTCACAGCTTCTTCAAGTGCTTTCTTCATTGTTGCTTGAACAATATCTTCAGCAGAAGATCCCACCAACTCATTATAAAATCGAATCTTGGTTGGTGGTTTTGGCAAGTTCATAATTCCACATAACATTGTCCCTGCAGCACTGTCCTTGCCAATGCAACGCAAGCCATACACTAGCCTAACATTTATATCATACACCTTCTTTCCCCTATTACCACTACGAGGAACACTGTTAGAATTAGAAAACGAAACATCTGCAGCATATTTGTTACACTTCAGTAACATTTTACATGCCAAAACAACGTGTGAAGTTATTTTCAATTCCAGTCCTCTTTCTTTGCAAACTTGGCATAATATGTTAAGTTTCAAAGTATTTGAGAGCAAGGAAATGTTAATTATTTCATTCAAAACATTACTGTCACTTTCATAGTTTTCAAATTTTTCTTTGCTGTCACAAAGTTTCTTCCTGGAAGAAGTTCTATCACATTCATTTGGAGTAGTCGGTGAAGCAGACTGAGCAGCGTCTCCCTTCGAAACAACAAAAGATTTCTTCTTCCACTCATTGTGCATTTGCGTAAACACTCGATTACTGAAACGGGGCATATTGATATCCACAAACCAAATACGTAAAACAGGTACCGGTAAAATTCGTCAAATACGCAAAATTGAACAGTTAAACAACACAAAGCAAACTCCACAAGTCAACACACACGGTATTGCGTTTATGTTTACCGATATGAACAGTCACTTGTCACTTAAATAAATCCATAGAACTTTGGAAAACAAAACACTGTCTAATTCCGCAAAGATATTCCGCTTGCAGCCAGCGAGCGGCGCCGTCAGAGGTGACACACCAAGTCGCTACAGCCGTTTACACGACGCGTCATCGTTGAAGCGATAAAAAACAGCCGGCCGAAGTGGCCGTGCGGTTAAAGGCGCTGCAGTCTGGAACCGCAAGACCGCTACGGTCGCAGGTTCGAATCCTGCCTCGGGCATGGATGTTTGTGATGTCCTTAGGTTAGTTAGGTTTAACTAGTTCTAAGTTCTAGGGGACGAATGACCTCAGCAGTTGAGTCCCATAGTGCTCAGAGCAATTTTTTTGATAAAAAATACTCTTAGAATTCACTTAGAAGGATGAAACTTGATTTGTTTTATTCAGAAAACTCCAAATAATTTTATAATGAAAAAGAAACAAAAAAACGTTAATTTTGTCATTTTCATCGTTCCGGCTCCCCTTAAATCTTAATATCCACATGTGACTCGAGTTACACATTGATTTCACTTCAAAATGGTGGAAATAACCCGTGGGTGTTAGGTGTTATCGGGTCTCAGATAGTATTTTAACAACAGATCGTTATCAGTGACTGGTTCATACACGGTCTTGTGCAGTAGTGTTCTAGAAGAATTTAGCGTTGTATGTCTCTTAATAAGTTGCACAAGCGATTTAGGTGCGAAAATATTTAAATTGATTGTAAAGTGTGTCGAACTTTTGCTGATTTTTTTACGTGAAAGTGATATTGGTGCATTTTTAGCTGTAACTTACATGTGCAATAGTGCCCATGTGCAGCCAATTTTAAGTAGTTATATCACTTTCATGCATTTTTCTTAAGAGTAATCAACCTAGAAAAAGCGCACAACAGTATAGCATGGTGCTACATGTTCCAAATTCTCAGGAAAGTAGGTGTACGCTTTTAATAAAGATGGGTAACATATAAACTGTATAACAGCCAAGAAGGAACAATAAGAATGGAAGACTGAGAACGAAGTGCTCGGATTACAAACGGTGTAACAAAGTGATGCAGTATTTTTTCCTCACTGTTCATTTTATATGTAGGAGAAACAATGACGGTTATAAAAGATTAAGGAAAGGAATGAAAGTTCAGAGTTAAGGAATGGTAAGATTTTCAAATGGTTCAAATGGCTCTGAACATTTGGGACTTAACATCTGAGGTCATAAGCCCCCTAGAGCTTAGAACTACTTAAACCATGCCCGAGGCAGGATTCGAACCTGCGGCCGTAGCGGTCGCTCGGCTCCAGACTGTAGCGCCTAGAACCGCACGGCCACTTTGGGAGGCAAGATTTTCAAATGACATCGCTGTTTTCGGCGAAAGAGCAGAAGAATTACAGGCCTTAGGGAACGGAGTGGACAGTCTACTGACCACTGAATATGAAATAAGAGTAAAGCTAAGAAAGACGAAATTAATGAGCGCTATCTGAAAAGTGGATAGTGTCAAACTTACCACGAAGTAGAAGAATCAATGTTCCATTCTATGTCTATGTAACTTCAGTCTCAGTCTGTTCTGCTACTCCCGAGCAGTAGACCTATCTTTCAGTTGTTCTATATTCCATTTCTTTACTCTGGCCCTGCTTCCTCTGGCAGCCATGGCAACGTTCAAGGTCACACAGAGATGCCTCACACAGAGTACATCCCAGGCAACCAATGATATAATGTATTTTTTTTAATAGAAAGGACATAAGGACAGGACAGGTACTTCATTAATTTCTATAATAGTGAGTCAAATCCCCTACAGTATTAACATTGTTACAATTGCCTGCGCCTTTAGCCCAGACACATACAGACTCATATTCACCTACTTCACCTACAGTGCGCACATTTTCCATATCGGATGTCCACCTCTTTGATATAAATATGTGGTCTATTTGGTTTGCTTAATTTGTTCCTGGTATTTTCCATGTCACTTTGTCGGTAATTTTCCTTGGAAAACAGGTACTTACTGCCGTTGTCTTGTTTGCAGAAGCAAACTGGGTACCCCTCATACCATTATTGGTAGTTTTATCATGCAGACTTTTCTTACCAAACATTTCTTAACGCCTCTTGCTTTCCCAGTTTTGCATTATAGTCGCCAAAAACTGTTTTGGAACCATGTCTGGGTATTCTGTCACACACCTCCTGCAGTTGATAATAGGAAATGCGCACAGTATTTTCGTCTGATTCTTCCGTTGGTGCATATACATTCACAAAGGTCACAGTGTGAAATTTGTCTTTCACACCCAGAGTACAAATTGTTTCATTATATGGGGTGAATGCAATAACTAATCTACGCATATCCTTGGAGACTGTAAACCAACTCCATACTCTCCTTGACTTTCGTCTTTTACTGAATAGTACTTGGAGAATTCCTGCTTATAAATCTCTCCTTTTCCCTTCCACCTGATTTCCTGCATTGCAACAACTCCCATACAACACCGTAGCAAATCTTCATCAACACTATTAATCGCTCCTGTTTGCAACAGCGTACGCACGTTCCATGTACCAAATTTAAGTTCTGATAAATCCACGTTCCAGTTTTTTATCATAGTTTGTCTATGTAGGGGCTGTCCGGCATTCCTTGCTGAATTATTCTCAAGAACAAATTTTTTACGAGGTAGGGGTATCAACCCAGCACTCAACCCCCAACCTGTAGGACCGGGGTTTCATTTCGGGGTTAACTCCCGTAGAGGAAATGACGACCTAGCCTACAGAGCCCCCCTACCCTAGAGTGTGGGACAAACTTCGTGTGCGTCCTCAGCCGAGACCACTCCGGCTTGGGTGATCCTGGCACTAGCTACGCTACCGCCGGTACGGATCCCGAACTCATCAAAGCACACAAACCCCCCCGCGCATAAGTTCTCTGTGATGAGGAGGTTGACGCGAGAGAGGAAGTCATTGTGGGCCATAAGAAAGCTGAGGACGATAGAGGGGAAAAAAATTCGGCGTCTCCTGACTTTTTTTCAAGTACATCACCTCCTCTTCCGTCTTTTTTTTATGAACGATAAATTTTTTCCAAAACCTACACTTCTGCATGGTAGTTAATGGACATGTATGACGAAGAAAGTGTTCAAACACAGACGGACGACATAGGAATGTTGGAAATTATGTCTCGTCGATATCCTTTATTACTAGATACGGATCACTGGGACACTGCTGAACATACACTCCTGGAAATTGAAATAAGAACACCGTGAATTCATTGTCCCAGGAAGGGGAAACTTTATTGACACATTCCTGGGGTCAGATACTTCACATGATCACACTGACAGAACCACAGGCACATAGACACAGGCAACAGAGCATGCACAATGTCGGCACTAGTACAGTGTATATCCACCTTTCGCAGCAATGCAGGCTGCTATTCTCCCATGGACACGATCGTAGAGATGCTGGATGTAGTCCTGTGGAACGGCTTGCCATGCCATTTCCACCTGGCGCCTCAGTTGGACCAGCGTTCGTGCTGGACGTGCAGACCGCGTGAGACGACGCTTCATCCAGTCCCAAACATGCTCAATGGGGGACAGATCCGGAGATCTTGCTGGCCAGGGTAGTTGACTTACACCTTCTAGAGCACGTTGGGTGGCACGGGATACATGCGGACGTGCATTGTCCTGTTGGAACAGCAAGTTCCCTTGCCGGTCTAGGAATGGTAGAACGATGGGTTCGATGACGGTTTGGATGTACCGTGCACTATTCAGTGTCCCCTCGACGATTACCAGTGGTGTACGGCCAGTGTAGGAGATCGCTCCCCACACCATGATGCCGGGTGTTGGCCCTGTGTGCCTCGGTCGTATGCAGTCCTGATTGTGGCGCTCACCTGCACGGCGCCAAACACGCATACGACCATCATTGGCACCAAGGCAGAAGCGACTCTCATCGCTGAAGACGACACGTCTCCATTCGTCCCTCCATTCACGCCTGTCACGACACCACTGGAGGCGGGCTGCACGATGTTGGGGCGTGAGCGGAAGACGGCCTAACGGTGTGCGGGACCGTAGCCCAGCTTCATGGAGACGGTTGCGAATGGTCCTCGCCGATACCCCAGGAGCAACAGTGTCCCTAATTTGCTGGGAAGTGGCGGTGCGGTCCCCTACGGCACTGCGTAGGATCCTACGGTCTTGGCGTGCATCCGTGCGTCGCTGCGGTCCGGTCCCAGGTCGACGGGCACGTGCACCTTCCGCCGACCACTGGCGACAACATCGATGTACTGTGGAGACCTCACGCCCCACGTGTTGAGCAATTCGGCAGTACGTCCACCCGGCCTCCCGCATGCCCACTATACGCCCTCGCTCAAAGTCCGTCAACTGCACATACGGTTCACGTCCACGCTGTCGCGGCATGCTACCAGTGTTAAAGACTGCGATGGAGCTCCGTATGCCACGGCAAACTGGCTGACACTGACGGCGGCGGTGCACAAATGCTGCGCAGCTAGCGCCATTCGACGGCCAACACCGCGGTTCCTGGTGTGTCCGCTGTGCCGTGCGTGTGATCATTGCTTGTACAGCCCTCTCGCAGTGTCCGGAGCAAGTATGGTGGGTCTGACACACCGGTGTCAATGTGTTCTTTTTTCCATTTCCAGGAGTGTAGAATATAGGGAAGGGAGTTGACCGTGCTTTGTTGAAAGCAATGATTTGACTTAAAAGAAACTACTAACAATATACATCAAGATCAATGTACGATCCAACACAAATCCAGTGCATTAAATAATCCGTGATCTAGCTCATTAATGTTCCAGTTACGAGAAATATTGTGGTATAGTAAAAGTGCGACTCGGTTGAGAGATGGTATCGACAAACATTAGGGATTGTGTATTTCCCACTGAAATAGAAATCAGGTCAGCTATGTAATGAGTTTGTGGTTTCCTGTCGGAAGTCTGCATCCACAAGTAACGGCCTTTTCCTATTTGCAAAGGCCTGCGTGAAAATACTCCATTCTTCTGTGTTTCAGTTACTCAGCAGCATAAGAGCAGATAACAGACTGGCTGAATATGTAAATAGTGGCTTTGATAGGTAACAGCCACTCGTTTTAGTATACAAGACATATCTTGCCTTTGGAGATATTCTCATATTTTCATTGTTGTTTCCTTAAAATCATTTAGTTGAATCCTCAGGTCTTCTCTCCAATGAAGTCATTTCTCCCTCTTTTACATTCAGACAGAAATCGTCCAGAGACAAATTTTATGTTGCCGAGGCTGTAAGAATCAACATATTCAGCATTTCCATCTCTGTAGCACATTACAAATACTTGTACGTACAAAATGGCGTGAGTCATACATGTTTTTGATCCAGAATGCGTCTTTCAATCTGCTTCGGATATATACTCTTTGATCTAAAGTAACCAGAAATGTGTTAGTGGTCATTAATATAGAGTATGTCCACTCTTCGATTTTATAACATCTTGAATTCTGCTCTGGATACTTTCAATGAGACCGAATGTCTGCGAAGGAATGGCGTCCAATTTTTCCTTGAGAGAATGTTGTGATGTTGGACGATCGGATCTGGAGCGAAGTCGATTCGTCCCAAAGGCGATCCATTGGGGTTCAGTCTGGGCTCTGAGCAGGCCGTTCAATTTCAGAGAAGTTACTGTCCACAAAGCGTTGATTCACAGATGCTCCTTTATGACATGGTTCTTGGTCATGCTTATACAAAAAAAATCATCGTCTCCGAACTATCCCTCATCGCACGCAGTATACAATGTTGTGAAATGTATTCGTATCCTTCCGGATTTAGCAAGAGGACCACACCCTAACCATGAAACACCTCACCTCTTCTGCATTTCACTAGAGGACCACACCCTAACCATGGAACACATCACATCTTCTGCATTTCACTGTTGCGACTACGCAAAATGGTTGGTAAGTTTCTCCAGGCATTCGCCAAACCCACACACATCCATCGGGTTTCCACATGGTGATTCGTCACTCAAAATCACTCGTTTGCAGTCGTCCTCTGCCCAGTGGCGCCGCTGCACACACCAACTCCTGTGTCGCTTAGGATCGACCACAGAAATGCGTGGCCCATGACGAGCTGCTCGACCATTTTCCCCCGTTGTTTTTAACTCCGTATGCACAGTCACTGTGCTAGCTGGTTTGATGATAGGAGTTTGAAATTCACGAGTGATTCCTTCCGCTGATTACTTTTGATTTTTGCAACTACTTTCCGCAGTATTCGACGGTCCCAGTCCATCACTACATGAGGTCTGCTTGGTCTTGGTTTTGCTGTGGATGTTCCTTAGCGTTTCCATTTCACAGTCACAAGACTAACAATCCATTTCCTCTAGAAGGATTGAAATGTAATTCCTGAGAAAAGTTAAAGGTTGCACGATATTAGACAGAAGAAAGAATCATGATATTAGAGAACAAAAAAATTTTAGTCTAAATGATGAAATTCTAAATTAAAGAGGAACGCACATCTAGAAAGAATGGAAAGTGGGAGACTCCAATAAGGGCCAGAAATTATCAGCGCCAAGCAAGAATAGTTGGAGGAACACCACGACAAAGATGGGTAACGTAAGGGTAGTTCTGCCTTATACCTCCTTGAAAGAAGAAGAAGATCCTTCTGCACTTAGCGTTTTCTTCACTGCAGTAAGGGGACAAAGCCAAGTCATGAGGAATACCACACACCATAACAGCACCTCCTCTGTACTTCACTGTTGGCTCTGCACATGACAGCAGTTTTCCACCTGTTCACCAAACCCAAACCCTTCCACTGAGATTGCCCCATGATATATCGTGATCAATTACTCGAAATCACTCGTCGCTACACAACCTAAAACCGCACAAACCCCCTACTGATATTTTCTCCTACCGCCCATTTGCTCCACCTCAATCTTTAATAAGGTCATAGAATCCACCCTCTCCCGATGCATCCATCAACACCTCAACCAACACCACCTCCTTCACATTAACCAGTACGGCTTCCTCATAACATGACCAAGTCCTGCAGATCATCCATCTGCTATCCGACCAACTCAGCAACCGTGTCGTCGCTATTTTTGTCTCCCTAGACCTACAGAAAGCCTACGAACGTACATGGCAACTCCAGACGGACGCACATTTAGTTAATTACTCTCTGTTGATCCACTGTCGACGTGGGACAGCGGCTGGTGAAATACTTAACAAACAAAATCTTCAGCCTTGCAAACTGAGAAATTATTTTATTTCATTATCGCTACCAGCTTCGGCAGTTCAATATGCCATCTTCAGGCCCCGTTTACATTTCTCAAAAAGTTATAGATATTGACATATTGGCACCACCATTTTGTGGGTGTCGTGAATTATCAGCTTCTTCCTTTGAAGACTTGAGTGCAATTATGTCCACCTTATTGCATCCTACCTCTCAAATAGCCAATCCTTGACAACACCAATACCTGTATCTTCGATCCCACTGTGGGTGTGCCCCAAGGCCCTATAGTTTACTCTCTCCTTTATCTCCATGACACTGTTGAGATGTCCATAACAGTTCTCCCGGTCCACGTCCAGCAGTATTCTGATGATGCCGATTTACTCACCATGTGTCATACATTCCATAAATACCAACGATCCCTCCAAATCCAACCCCAAAGACTCCTCAAGCTCAATCCTTCCAAAACCGAGACAAGAAATATAGGTCGACTTTCTGGCACCACCTTCCACTTTCATGAGGTCTGCCTTACCAATTATGAACCGTCCTATACAGTTGATTAACACACTAAAGTGTCTTGGATTCACCGTCGACTGCCAGCTTAATGGAAACGCCACCTACTAGCCATCCAACAGACAGACCACAATGTAAAACCAGTAACAACCAAACTTCGGGATTTCACCCCTGCACTGTCCTCCACACGTACAAAACGTTGACGTGTCCAATCCTTTCCTAAGCGAATGTTGTATGAGTACCTGCCCCATCTACATTCTGTAAATATTTCCAGATGCTTAAATGTCATACATTCTATCTCATTTTCCACATACATTTACTTTTCTCCACAAGGATCCTTTACCATCTCATCAGCTTCCCACCTCTCCTCAATCAAATTTCCACCTCACCTGCCTCACACTGTACACGACCGAACAATGTACATCATCCGCGTACTTGTCTCCAATAATTCTGTAGTTTCCGCTCTAATTTCCAACCCTGTTACGCTTCCGCGCCTCTACAGACAAATCCCACCTACCCTACACCTACATACTCCCCACATCATCTCTCAAAGGAAATCTGTCTCCCCATCCCAGACTGTCCTGTCATTTACCCATCCTCTCAAGTTTAAACTCTCCATTTTCCCTAGCCCTTTGCCCGTTCCCTCCTTCATTCCCTATTCTCCTTTTCCCTTCAGATTATGTTGTTGTTGTTGTTGTTGTTGTTGTGGTCTTCAGTCCTGAGACTGGTTTAATGCAGCTCTCCATGCTACTCTATCCTGTGCAAGCTTCTTCGTCTCCCAGTACCTACTGCAGCCTACATCCTTCTGAATCTGCCTGGTGTATTCATCTCTTGGTCTCCCTCTACGATTTTTACCCTGATTTTTCAAATTATAGCCTCACCTATACCCCACCTAACCCTTCCTCAGTGTCTCCTAACAACAACTCATATGTCATTGATACCATGCCACAGTCTTCCATCTCTATACTACCATATTTCTACCCTTCTCAACGACCAACTTTTTCCCCTTCAACAGCAGACTGCCTACACAAGGGCAGGTCCTCCCACTTTTAATAGCAATGAAGCCCTTCCTTTTAAGGTCAGTGATTTTTACATCATGCTTTAAATATTTTAATTAAACTTCTTGTCATTTTCATGTAACATTTGTATTATTACTGTTTTAAATTAAACATGAAGAAAGCCTGGTTTCTTATATATGTTTGAAAATTGAAGATGAACTTAAAAACTAAAGGTGAAAAATATATCATCTTTATGTCAATGTTTTTGTCATCTCAATTAGTTCTACTTGTCAGTTGGCTGAAGACCGGATTCAATGTACTGTTGGCGCACCCACCCACCCTTGTGGGGCTCTTATGGCCATACGGCAGCAAAAGTTTGTACACTCTCTAATGTGTTAATGCAGAACCGATTTCGGCTGCAAGAAAATTAGTTAAAATTGTGGTCACCAGTTGCAGATTTGGCGCTGTGAACGCCAGTAACACGTATAGAAATAATTTCATATATAATAGATTAGGAACGGAACGTGCGCAGAAAGGATCAAACCAATGAATAATGCATTATACTGACTTTTTTGTTAAGCACTGTATTCTCAGTTTCGTCAATAAGAGCACTGGAGACGTCGAGAAAGTGCTACACAGCGCCAGATTTCTATCTGGCGGACAGTGTTTTTTCTGACGTAAATGGGTTCCACCTTAACGCAGTAGCATATCAACAATGTATAGCTGTTATATGATAATTACAGCGCATACTGGACCCCTGTGAGTAGCTGCACTTTCATTATAACCCGGTATAAGGCAGAAGCCGACGTTTGCAGAGAGGTTGTAGAGAAACACACTTGCATGTTGTTTCTCACAGCCGGCCGCGGTGGCCGTGCGGTCCTGACGCTACAGTCCGGAACCGCGGGACTACTACGGTCGCAGGTTCGAATCCTGCCTCGGGCATGGGTGTGTGTGATGTCCTTAGGTTAGTTAGGTTTAAGTAGTTCTAAGTTCTAGGGGACTTATGACCTAAGATGTTGAGTTCCATAGTGCTCAGATCCATTTGAACCATTTTTTGTTTCTCACATAATGTACCTTTTATCCTTGTCAGTAGTGGCAAATCTGCTGATAAGTGAACACGTGTTATTGGTGCGACGCCTCAAGTGGTTACTTTAACGAAACAGTTGTAATGTTCATTAAAATGAGCATGAATTAAGATGTAGGTGGCGTTCCTTGGTCAACTAAAATTCCCTGTATTTGAATAGGAGTAAGTGCATACAAACCTATTTTTTTGGCCTTAGTCTGGGACACAAACGTTTTTGTCAACCCCTGTCCGAATTTCACTTCTACAGATATACATATTGAAGCGGTCTTTCATGTTTTGGGGACTATTTTGAGAATAGCTGTTTCAAATGAATGCAGATGGGAAGAGAACCCGATGAAAATGCTGTCGACGGTTTATTAGCTGGAACATTCAGCATCAGGGATGTAGGAGACCACTTTTCTGTCCATAAGTGCTCATTGGGAAAAATAGAACAAAGTTATTTCTTCGATAAAATTTAAGACTACAGTCACTGATCAAGTAGAAGATGAGGTAATCAAACGTCCTAAATATTAAGCAACTGTTTTTCTCTCAAACAAAACAGAATATTTGAAATTTGTTTATGATCTATAGGAATGTTTAAAGTTGCCACATAAACTCAACAAGAAAATTGCAGGTAATAAATTGTTGTGAATGAATTGTTATTTTGAAGACCTGTAACAACGTTGAAAGTACTCTTGTATTAATTTTATTTTTATGTTCACATCTGCGAAGTTTTGTTTTTCACACAGTCTGTCTAATACTTGGGAACATTTAGCTGAAGCATTATATCTTAAGCACTCTATCAAACTGTAATGAATTATAACTAAAATGTTTTATTTTTATTCATTGTTCTGAATTTGTTAGTTTTAATTTCGTACATTTTAACCATGAAACAGTTTTAATGTAATTCGTTCATACAGTTGATACAAATGTGCAAAAAGTCTTGTGCATCTGCCACTCGGGCAGCTTGTTGTATTCATTTGAAATTCATTTGTACTGACTAAAACAGTAGTTCATACTGAAGGGATAACCTCTCATGCTCAATTATCACGCAAACGCCTCATAGTTTTCGAAAATTGTCACATCAGTCAGTATTCGCTATTAGAAATACAGAGCATGGTGGGCATCTCTTAGATATACTGCACTGTTTGCAGGATAGGGAGTAACATTAAAAGCCCAGTTACTCTCACTATCTAGCCAGTAGTTTCCATTGGAAACAACTTGTTTTTGCCGTCCTTCCGTTAGCGCCCAAGTTTCGCTCTAGGAAGCTGTTTTCTCGCCCCTAGCCCACCACCGCGGCAACTTGAGGCAGCGCTAGACTATTGCGGTGAGAGGATCTCAGTTACTAAGTGGGTAATGGGCCGCAATTAACTGCTGGCACCCCGCGCCTCTCTCTCCCGCAATCGCTGCCTGCCAGCCTTAACGGCGTCCGACGCCCCTGGCGAGGGGTTTACTTTCTCTCGGAACAAATCAGACGTTTCCGAATCCCACGTCCCTGCAGGCAGCTAGTTTGTAAACTAACCTGAAGGTAAGAACAGAACGTACTGTCTACAAGTCAGTGCCACTGCTTAAGAGTTGACAACAATAATATACATGACAACCTGTTTACTGTGAGATGCGCATCAAACTGAACAACATAAAGAACTTATAAGAGACGGTATGTCACTGATACAGAGATAAATAATATGCTACTGACGATGGGTTGTACACCCCAATACCGGTTTGGATAATAAACATTTACAGTGCACAGATTAAAACTTTGTGCCCGACCGAGACTCGAACTCGGGACCTTTGCCTTTCGCGGGCAAGTGCTCTACCATCTGAGCTACCGAAGCACGACTCACGCCCGGTCCTCACAGCTTTACTTCTGCCAGTATCTCGTCTCCTAACTTCCAAACTTTACAGAAGCTCTCCAGCGAAACTTGCAGGAGAGCTTCTGTAAAGTTTGGAAGGTAGGAGACGAGATACTGGCAGAAGTACAGCTGTGAGGACCGGGCGTGAGTCGTGCTTCGGTAGCTCAGATGGTAGAGCACTGGCCCGCGAAAGGCAAAGGTCCCGAGTTCCAGTCTCGGTCGGGCATACAGTTTTAATCTACCAGGAAGTTTCATATCAGCGCACACTCCGCTGCAGAGTGAAAATCTCATTCTGATTTACAGTGCAGTTCATTGTGTTTAGAAGATGACATTGTACAAAAGTCGATAGAGGTGGGTAGTACAAACTTCATTGCAAAAAATCGCCCTACCAACCATCCCGGCATTCTTCTGAACTGATTTAGGTTAACGAATGAAAACCTATATGAGGTTGGCGGGAGTGTGGCGAATTTTCTTTGCCAACGTTATGCTATACCCAAAAATCTGTACCATTAATTATTTCCCACAGAACAGTGTGTGTCAGAAGATCAGAAACTGCAAATATCAACGAATGTAGGCAATCGTAAATATTGCAATTAACAAAAAGTGAGCAGCAGCAAAAGTGGTTCCAGAATACAACAAACTGAACATTAAGAATTACAGTACAGCTGCACAGCAAACAACGGAAAAATACGCAAAATTTTGATGAGAAACCCTCTTTAACCTCTGGCTATAGGCCCAGGTCAGAAACCAACTACGGTGAAATAAATCATTCAAAAAGTGTGACTTGTTACAGCTTTTAATAACAAGAATGATATTTTTCTCTCATTCATAAGTGACATATGTATGTAACCACACGGTAAGTACATCAACAAAGATATTCCGATGAACGATAGATGCTATGCGTGTTGAGTAGTTTCGCTGACAATCAAAGTCTGCAGATTACTCATTTGAGTTGAAACCATTCGCATTTCATTAAAAATTACTGGTCTCTAATACAGTTTACGAAACTATTTCCGCAAAATATATTTGTATGTCTGATGCCTGTTATTTCGCACTTGTCGGAAAGAGCAGACCCCACACATATAAACGTGTACATATATGCGTCTTGATGGCGAAATGATACGCACTGACTCGTCGGAACCCTTGCGGGGCTCGTCTGAATAGCTGCGTGCAAATAAGTGTTAATGGACGGAGGGCTTCACACCTGTACTGTGTGTCATGCGGTAATTTAGGCGCGAGTGGAGGTGTGTTCGGATGACCAAGGTGGTTAAGGAAACCGTTCTAGTAAAGCGGAGCATCCGGATTCGACTTCCGGTCCGGCACAAATTTTCGCGTGTCGTTGTTCCATATAATATGATGCCTGTATTCCGCTGAGATCTGAAAATTTCTCTTCTATTTTCACGGTAGGTTAAACTGATCAACACATTTGCAACACAAGTGGACACGAGTAAATATAGATGAGCAGAAAAACTAAAACGTGCAAGGAAATTAGTAGAACTTACGATTACTGACATTCAGAGGTTATAAAAACCCATCAACAAGTTCAGCGATTTTTGATAGTGCTATCATTTATGAGAATCTAGGGAAGAAATAACAGCAATACGAATGATGCCTGTTTTCTGTGTAACGTATGATTCCTTTTGCGTTCATTTTATGGGTCGCCTTGAACTCTGATAACTAATTAAGAGCCGGCCGCGGTGGTCTCGCGGTTCTAGGCGCGCAGTCCGGAGCCGCGCGACTGCTACGGTCGCAGGTTCGAATCCTGCCTCGGGCATGGTTGTGTGTGATGTTCTTAGGTTAGTTAGGTTTAAGTAGTTCTAAGTTCTAGAGGACTGATGACCTCAGATGTTAAGTCCTATAGTGCTCAGATCCATTTTTTGAACTAATTAAGATTTTCTACTGCATATTCCTTCATTACAAATGGTTCAAATGGCTCTGAGCACTATAGGACTTAACAGCTGTGGTCACCAGTCCCCTAGAACTTAGAACTACTTAAACCTAACTAACCTAAGGACAACACACACATACATGCCCGAGGCAGTATTAGAACCTGCGACCGTAGCGGTCGCGTGGTTCCAGACTGAAGCGCCTAGAGCCGCTCGGCCACTCCGGCCGGCCCTTCATTCCAGGTAGTAAATATACCTCCCCGTTCGATGAAGCTTTCATAAGTGAAACATTTTTGCATAGCAGTTAAGTGACAAGTCTCAAATATCAAATTTTCCGTACTGCTATGAAGGTGAGAATCTATAACACACTAAAAATGAAGTGGAACATTTTCCTCAGAACATTAATTCTGATGGGAAAAAGGAGTTGTCCATCTTGCTCGTTCTAAGCGTAGAAATGTCAAAGTGTTTGAAGCATCAGGTATATACAGCTCCATCACGTGCTCTGATGCACCATGCTTCTGATGATCGGTTGGACGTTTCGAGTCAGACACTTACATCACCGAAATATAAATCATACCTTAAGGCATCTGTTGGAATAAATCGTAATTTAAATTCACAGATGATTATATATAATCTCTTCCTGTCTGTAGTGCTTTTCAACTGCGTCCTTATAAAGATCATCAGAACATCGTGCGAAAGCGTAATGAAAACCAACTATAGCCCGTTGCGAACTGGAACCGAATCGAAGGTGATCGCGGTAGACTACTTGGCTTTTGCCGATGACATGGCCATTCTTTCGAACGACGTAGACACACCTAGAGCTCAAATTGAACTGTTAAAAGAAATCGATGAACAAACTAGTCAGCAAATATCATTTGAGAAAACGGAAGTCATCACCAACATTAAAGACCCTCCACCGAAACTCCGTACAAAATATGGGGTCATCGTTCGGGTAGACAAATTCAAGTATCTGGGTGCGATCATCATGAAGAATGGACTGGACAAGGAAGCCCTTAGGGAACGGATACGAAAATTAGAAACAGGTTACCAAACATCCCGCACGATCTACAAGAAGAAATGTCTTTCCCAGAACTCTAAGAAATGTCACTACGAAACAATTTTGAAACCGGTAGTTTAGTATGCAGCCGAAACCTGATCCCTACACGCTGATAAAAGACTCCTCGAAGAACAGGAGAAAAAAAGAGCGCAATATCATTAGAAGAATGGCATACGTCAAAACAGATGGAATAGGTAAGTTTACAGTAAAATAGAAAAAATTACAGACACAATCCGTAAAAGACGGGCACGATTTTATGGTCACCTCAAACGAATGGATGGAAATAGCTTAATCAAAAATATATTTTTCTTTTTTGGCTCAAATCCAAAAACTACGACTCCATGGTTTAAAAACACCAAAGAAGACCTCCAGATGCTACATATGAAACCCGAAGATGCTGTCGACAGAGTTCTTTTCCCAAAGAAGATAGTGACAAACGGAATAACCCGAGACGAGCAACCGAAAAGAAGATACGGTGTCCTTTGGACAGAAGAGCGCAAGTGGGCCCATCCACACTCAAAAAAAGTGAGGCTCAGTGCTTCGTGCAACAGGACTTAACGTGGTCCTAGATGGCCCCAACGAATAAATAAATAATAAATAATCTCCGCCTAAAGCACTGGACCTATTTCAACCAAACTTGGTACACAAATCAGTTACGATCTGGAAAAATACCTGTTGGAGTAACGACCACCTACGTTTCAAAGGAGTGGGGATGGGGGTGAAAACGCAATGTAGTCCTAGACCCGCAAATACACATACTTTGGTCATCCGGTATTTGAGGATTAGAGCGCTTAAGCTTTACTTATAATTTCAAACCTTTACGAAACTTTTTCTGGCATACGGACCCAACAGAATGATGGAGAGAAAAAAGCTTATCGCTAACTACACTTTCACTGCTCATGGAGAAGATCTATCACATAAAGCATGATGTTTTAATTTATTACTTTTCTACTACCAACATATTGCAGGTGGAATTCATATATACCAATGACTGCGCTAGAAGAATTATATCATTGTACGACACATAGTTCAGTAGATCAAAAGATATGACGTCATAAACACTAGCATGTGTGAAACGTCTGAAAATGAAACTGCGGGGCGAAATTCGTTAGTTATATGTATGTAAATACGTGTTAAATATGTTAAATATGTGTGAAATTTATTTTACATGCGTGCACGTGAGAAAATCCACTGGTAAATAGCTCATCCTAAACCCTGAAATGATTTCAATTGAACTGGGTGGGGTAAGAACTACCAGTCTCCTATTGGAATGAGCCTGACGTGGACAGACAGCAAGAGGGGAGGAGCAGATGGACACAGATCGATGTCAGGAGGAAGCAGACATAAATTTATTTATTTATTTATTTATTTATTCCATTCCACTGTAGTCTGTTGCCTGTAATTTAAACACAGAGCTGTATTGATTCTTACAGAAATTATGCAGTGTACATTAATACTCAGTTTTATCCTACACAAAACTCCCTTGCATCGCCATATCTATTTTATTGTTAACGATAATTATAGTAATAATAATAATAATAATTAAAAATACTCTTTCTACTATTAATAAAAACTACACCTACTACCGACTCTATGTCTGCTACTGCACTGTTATGATAAATTCAGTTTTTGTTTGTCACATTCCAAAATGCATCCATCACTCCGCAGTCCATAGGCATGCCCTACCGGTTCCTTGGACTCTTGGAGGGCATTGTGGTGGTATCTCCCTCTTCCACTATTTGTTAGCTTCCTGGTTGCAGGGGATGATGCCACAGTTCCAAGGGAGCATCGTCACAGTCACCCCGGTTCTGGTTCCTTAGGTGGTGAGACACGGTCCACGGCTGCTCTTTCTAGCGTTGTTACGATGACTTCCAATACGATGTTGGCAGTTCCTCTGCCGCAGCTGTTCACCGTAGCTCCGTTCTCTGCGTTGCTTCGCGATCTTCTGTCGCAACCTCACCTAGTGCAGTAGACGGGGATGGGTTAAGTGGACACGCCCCTGAACAGGCTGTTTTTTTAGCATTATCTTAAACCTCATAGTGCAATTGATCTATAAATGAGAGATAGCTCAAAATTCTTACACATAATTAGGGTCATCATTCAAAGCATTTCCCAAAAAATCATTATTTATTATATTTTGGTAGTGACAACAATATTTATAATAGTATAAAATCGGAACACTATTTCACTGCGGTACCATTTTCCTTGAAACCACTGACTGCACAGCTTGGAAAACGGGTTAGATTACAGAGAACATTCACATAAGTGTTTCATGCCTCCAATTTCCTTTCCTGATGCCGATCTGTGAAAAAGACAAGTAATTTATTTTAATACAAGATAAATATTGATCAATGTAGTTCAAATATCACCACATCATCATCATGTTATAAATTTTTCAGGGAATGGTAGGCAAATGAGGTAGAGGAGCTCATTATAAATATCTGTTCCAATTTCTGTGAATTTAACTTCAGTCATTTAGGAAAAAAGTGTACCTGAATAACGAAAATTCAAGTTTTCGCTAAATCGCAAAAGAAGATTAACAGATTTATTAACTTACTTACACGCTCGTTTAAAACAATCCAGTTGCATACTCGAGTAGTCCTCTTGTTTCCTTATCCTCCCTACTCCTTCTCTTAATTTTTTTCTTTCTCCTTGACTCCTTCGCAGCAGCTTTTGCAGCTGTCTCTGCTTCGGTTACCCACTACTTATCAATAGCAGTTAGAACTGAAGCCACATTCCTTCCCATCTGGATGTTCAATTTCTTCATAACATTGATCCTTGAAATTCCACCATCATTGAATGTTATTATTGCATCCATTACAACAGTCTTCAGCAATGGTGGCTCAACAAATACAGTTTTGGGTATTCTCTCCCATATGCAACTGTTGAAGCTTTCATTTGCATTATGAGAGAGACCATGAATACATTTCCTAAGTACATTTTTATTTGCCAGATCCCTACATATAGGCCTAATTGCCTCAATTACAGCCAGTGGTAAGGAATGCTTGTGGGTATGTTGTTTGCCTGTAACAGTACTCAACCAGTACTTGCAGCAGGAATCTTCCCCTTTTGGACACAAGCCATGCTCTGGGGTTTCTTCTGTTGACACTCTGTGAAACCATGTCACCCAAACAGCTCGTCTCATGTTCTCCAAATTTCCTACATTTCTCCTTATTGCTAATCAATACTACTGAGCCAGTCAATCAATTTCACTTTTTATAAGACGACCTGGACCACCTGTGTGTTTTCCGTCCGACAGTTTTTTTCGAGTGAAGATCTTACATAATTTTCTCAGCCGAGCGCCCTCTTTTTTTTTTTTTGTACATGTCCTACACATTCAAGCTTTTCTATCAGAGTGTCCCCATAAGGTCTGTCATTAACAACAGTAGTTTGCCTAAAAATGTTTAGAGCTCCTTTTGTATCCATTTTTCCACTTGAACCATCAAATTTCTTTACACAAACATGGGTGCCAATAAACTGACTTGAACAACCCTGGCAGTACTTTTTTAGACAATCATAATCTAGTGTCTTACCAGTTTCAATAAATGAGGCAGTTATAGCCCTATTCAGAGAAGTATGACCCCTTTTCTGACAACATATATCAAACGCTACTACAATGTCTGCATTCTCAGACAAGGCTACTGCTTCTCTTGCTGCTCTTTTCATTGAATGTTCACTTACACCACGTAAAGCATTATGTATTAATTTATTGCATCTGTCAAACCTTAGTGGAGGTGGAGGCATATCCATCACTGCACAAAACGTCTGGGCAGCTCTCCTTCCCCTTCCAATACGTCGCATTGCATAAGCAATCTGAATATTTACACTGTACTGTCAGTTACTGGCGATGTCATAGTATCACTGTGCATCTTACATGAGTTACAGGCAATCACTAAACGTCTTCAAAGACCCTTCCTTGCTTAAATGTCCTCAGAAACGTCAATACTATCTTTAAAATTGCAGTATGTACAGTTCACAGCATTATTCAAAAGTCGTGACAGTATATTTAGGTTCGCAATAACATTTCCGTCGTTATTGCTGCTCACAATACTACTAGGCTTGTTCTTATTACATTACGAAATCGAAAGTTTACGCCTAGAAGCACTGCCTGTAGTGACAGTTTCCGCGTGCGACTTTTGAAGCAACTGATGTGCAATATCCGGTTGTGTTTGGAACTGGTTGCCGTGAAACTTTCGTTTGTGGCTAAATTTCTTTATTCTTGGCATTTGTAGCACAGGAAACACACACACACAGAAACAGAACAACAAACAATAACTACAAAACCACACACGTATGAAATTCCGAACTCATATATTATCAGATCTCTGTTTACATTCGAACTATAGCCTTCTATACTTGCCTGTACTTTGGTTCTGTGCTTCAGTGCCTTCTAGAGTACACCTGTGTGAATGATCCGTAACTAACGACGGAAAAAACGGAAGAACAAAATAATGCATCACGTATTCTGACGCACTTTGAACTGACAGATGGACGTGGTCCCTGTGCAACATTACGTTCAACCTCAGTTTTAGAGCAAACTGAAATTGATAATGCCCGTAAACTATACATTTTAGAAATGAGCATGAAATGATCTTTTTTATAGACTGAGAAAATGTTTTTCAAATTTTTGGTTATTTTCACGAGCATGTCCCCTTAATAGCATAACGCACTACCCAAGCCGTTCTTGAAATAACGTCAGCACAACTGTCCAAGATCTGCCGTTCTGTTTTGCAAAGCAGAATCTTTTTGACATCGAGTTTCCGTGCCGATTCATTTGCTGCCAATCAGTATCAGCTACATCGGTATGTCGCGGACATCGACACATAGTATTTTCTGGCATATCTTCTTCACCACAGGCACACACGGAGGTCTGTCTTCTACCAGTTCTATGTCAGTAGGCGGCGTAGCGCCCATGATCAGTCAAGAAGTTTGTCAGGGCTCTTACGGATTCTGGTGGTTCATTCTCGGTCAAGCTTTTATATTTAGCTAAAATCCATAGGCGCACATCGCTGTTTGGGAATCAACCTATCGTTTCTGCCAAAGGTGGAGGATCTCATTTTGAATTTTCTGCCTTCTTGTGACCCGTATTCCTATTAAATTCAGCACTCCATGACATTGTCCCTTCTTTAGCAAACAGATCGCCGCTTTCTTTCCATATCTGAAGATTGAGAGGTCGTATTCCAGGTATCATCAGTAACGCCTCAACTGATACGGTGCAATCGAAGAAGTTTTCCACGTAGCACCCTGTTAACTATACGTGCTGGTGGTACTAGCAATACTCTATGGGTCTAAGCACTCGCACATTATCCCACGACCGAAGTTAAGATAGAGTTGTGGTACGTTCTTATTGTTTGCGTCGGCAGCTCATAATAGTAACTGGCGAGACTAATAATTTTGTTCATCCACAGTCATACACAACACTTCACTGTATAGATTGAACAGCCGAAACGCTAAATCCCTGTCTTACTCTGTTTTTAAACCAAACACTTTTTTCTTGATTTTCCAGTCCTATTCGTCCTTGTACATGTTGTATATCAACCTTCTTTCCCTATAGTTTATCCCTACTTCTAAAATCTGGCGCCATTTTACATCGTCGAGCGCTTTTTCCAGGTCGACAAATCTTATGAACTTGTGTTGAGGTCCATCAACAGATAGTTAAGCATCTTCTGGGCACGACAAAATTATTATGCACCTATTGAAGACATTATCAAGAGAGCCTGGTGGATGGAGAGAGGGGGAGGGGAAAATGGACGGAAAGTGGGTGAAAACGGAAATGGATAAATACCCTGGCAGTACCAATAAGCTGGGACGCTTGTCTTTTGTGAGTCATCGGCTTCTGAGTGGGTTGATGCGCCCTCCACGAAGTTCTCTCCTGTGCTAAACTGTACATCTCAGAATAGCAATTCCAACATACGTCATGAAATATTTGCTGCGTGTATTCATGTATCTGTCTTCCGCTACAGGTTTTCCCCTCTGCAGCTCCGTCTAGTGCCATGGAAGACCAATTGTGTGATTGGATCGAGGAGTTCCTAGATAACAGAACGCAGTATGTCATTCTCAATGGAGAGAAGTCTTCCGAAGTAAGAGTGATTCCAGGTGTGCCACAGGGGAGTGTCATGGAACCGTTGCTGTTCACAATATACATAAATGACCTGGTGGATGACTTCGGAAGTTCACTGAGGCTTTTTGCAGATGATGCTGTGGTGTATCGAGAGGTTGTAACAATGGAAAATTGTACTGAAATGCAGGAGGATCTGCAGCGAAATGACGCATGGTGCAGGGAATGGCAATTGAATCTCAATGTAGACAAGTGTAATGTGCTGCGAATACATAGAAAGATAGATCCCTTATCATTTAGCTACAAAATAGCAGGTCAGCAACTGGAAGCAGTTAATTCCATAAATTATCTGGGAGTATGCATTAGGAGTGATTTAAAATGGAATGATCATATAAAGTTGATCGTCGGTAAAGCAGATGCCAGACTGAGATTCATTGGAAGAATTCTAAGGAAATGCAATCCGAAAACAAAGGAAGTAGGTTACAGTACGCTTGTTCGCCCACTGCGTGAATACTGCTCAGCGGTGTGGGATCCGTACCAGATAGGGTTGATAGAAGATATAGAGAAGATCCAACGGAGAGCAGCGCGCTTCGTTACAGGATCATTTAGTAATCGCGAAAGCGTTACGAAAGACTCTGCAGGAGAGACGCTCAGTAGCTCGGTACGGGCTTTTGTTAAAGTTTCGAGAACATACCTTCACCGAAGAGTCCAGCAGTATATTGCTCCCTCCTACGTATATCTCGCGAAGAGACCAGGAGGATAAAATCAGAGAGATTAGGGCCCACACAGAAGCATACAGACAATCCTTCTTTCCACGAACAATACGCGACTGGAATAGAAGGGAGAACCGATAGAGGTACTCAGGGTACCCTCCGCCACACACAGTCAGGTGGCTTGCGGAGTATGGATGTAGATGTAGATGACTTAACAGATGTCCTGTCATGATGTCCCTTCTTCTTGACAGTGTTTTCCATATATTCCTCGCCGATTCTACAGACAACCTCCTCACTCCTTACCTTATCAGCCAATCAAATTTTCAATCTTCTTCTGTTCCACCACATCTCAAATGCTTCAATTTTCTTCAGTTCTTGTTCCCCAACAGTCCATATTACAGTACCATATAATGCAGTGCTACAAATGTGTATTCGTAGAAAATTTGTTCCTCGTGTTATGTTGAGGCTAGTAGACTACCCTTGGCCAGGAATGCCCTTTTTGTCAGTCCTGGTCTGCTTTGTTGGCCTCCTGACTCAAACAGTCATGGATTACTATCCTGCTAAGGTAGCAGAACTCCTTATCTTGGTCTGCTTCGTGATCCCCCGTTCTGATGTTAAGTTTCAGTCCGTTATCATTTCTGCTACTTCTTATTACTTTCGTCTTTCTTCGATTTACTCTCCGTCTACATTATGCACTCATTACACTGTTTATTCCATTCACTCTGTCTTTAGTTTTACTGTGTACCGCAGTGTCAACAACTCTTATCGTTGACATCCTATCACTTTGAATTTTAATTGTACTTTGGAAACTCTCTTATTTCCGTCATTGCTCCTTCATGTGGTATCATGTATCGATACCACCTTACGGACGTTGTGAGGTTGGTAATGGAATAGCAAGTTTCCGCTAGGCGCCAGTAGCGGTCGTGCGGGATCCAGCTTAATTTATGCTGACCGCTCGCTGAACCACGCCTACAGCGGCTATGGCTTACGCATCCTCTGTCGCCCTGATACGAAATGGCCGCGGCAGTCACCCAGCCCACTTGGGTTTGGAGTCACTTCGCCAAGTGACGCTATGCAGACGCCATCCAGTCGCGGCTCAAGCACCATAGTTCGTGCTTACTTCAGGGAGGCTTCACATCGTTAACATTGTAATAGCAGGACTATGTTTCTTTCTGTATTATTTGTAATGAGTCTTCGTTCGATTGACGAAATACAAGCTAAGTAAATGTTTCGTTTGTTGTGTTGACTTGTTCGCTAATCATTACTGGTCATATCCAGCTTTTCCATGATGACAGTTGCCGGATCACACTGTGGCGCAACTCTCCTTACCGTTGTGTACGACGTCATACACAACACTTTAGTGTACGGACTGAACAGCTGAAAGAACTTCGAAAATCTGGGGCCGTTTGACACTGTCGAACGCTTCTTCCAGGTCGACAAATCTTATGAATTTGTGTCGATTTTTCTTCAATCTTGCTTTCATTTTCAAAGGCGCCATCAGAACTGAATCTCTGGTGCCTTTTCTCGTATTTGTCCTAAACCCAGACTAATCTCCATCTAACACATCCGCAGTTTTCTTTTCCATTCTTCTGTATGTCATACCGGTCAGCAACTTGCATGCACGAGCTATTAAGCTGACTGTGGAATAATTTTCACACTCGTGGGCTATTGCTGTCTTCGGAATTCTGTGGATGATGATCTTCTGAGAGTCTGATGGTATATCGCCAGTCTCATACATTCTACACATCAACGTGAATAGTTTTTCTGCCACTTCCCCCAATGATCTCAGAAATTCTGGTGGTATGTTGTCCCCTACTGGTTTCTTTGACTTTAAGGCGTCCAAAATTATTTTAAATTCTGTCTTTGATACTGGATCCACTGTCTTTTTCCTGTCGACGATTATTTCTTCTTCCATCGCACCATCAGATAAGTTCCTCCCCTCTTAGAGGCCTTCAATGAACTCTTTTCACCTATTCGTTTTGCCGATTTAACATATTTTCGTACGTAGAAAACACAGGTAGAGTGGAGCATCATGCATAGACGCACACCCACCCACACACACGCACATCCATAATATATAGGGTTATCCATTGATCGTGACCGGGCCAAATATCTCACGAAATAAGCGTCAAACGAAAAAACTACAAAGAACGAAACTTGTCTAGCTTGAAAGGGGAAACCAGATGGCGCTATTGTTGGCCCGCTAGATGGCGCTGCCATTAGGTCAAACGGATATCAACTGCGTTTTTTTAAATTATTACATATAAGTGTAGTACGTAAAGAAATATGAATGTTTTAGTTGGACCACTTTTTTCGATTTGTGATATGGTTCACAATTTTAGACGAACAGTTGTAACAGGTAGGTTTTTTAAATTAAAATATAGAACGTAGGTACGGTTGAAAATTTTATTTCGGTTGTTCCAATGTGATACATATACATTTGTGAACTTATCATTTCTGAGAACGAATGCTGTTACGGCGTGATTACCTGTAAATACCACATTAATGCAATAAATGCTCAGAATGATGTCCGTCAACGTCATTGCATTTGGCAATACGTGTAACGACATTCCTCTCAACAGCGAGTATTTCGCCTTCCGTAATTTTTGCACATGCATTGACAATGCGCTGACGCATGTTGTCAGGCGTTGTCGGTGGATCACCATAGCAAATATCCTTCAAATTTCCCCACAGAAACAAATCCGGGGACGACAGATCCGGTGAACGTGCGGGCAATGGTATGGTGCTTGGACGACCAATCCACGTGTCATGAAATACGCTATTCAATACCGCTTCAACCGCACGCGAGCTATGTGCTGGACATCCATCATGTTGGAAGGACATCGCCATTCTGTCATGGAGTGAAACATCTTGTAGTAACATCGGTAAGACATTAAGCAGGAAATCAGCATACATTGCACCATTCAGATTGCCATCGATAAAATGGGGGCTAATTATCCTTCGCCGGCCGGTGTGGCCGAGCGGTACTAGGCGCTTCAGTTTGGAACCGCGCGACCACTACGGTCGCAGGTTTGAATCCTGCCTCGGGCATGTGTGTGATGTCCTTAGGTTAGTTAGGTTTAAGTAGTTCTACGTTCTAGGGCACTAATGACATCAGATGTTAAGTCCCATAGTGCTCAGAGCCATTTGAACAATTTGAACCAATTATCCTTCCTCCCATAATGCCGACCCATATATTAACCTGCCAAGGTCGCTGATGTTCCACTTGTTGCAGCCATCGTGGGTTTTCCGTTCCCCAATAGTGCATATTATGCCGGTTTACGTTACCGCTGTTGGCGAATGACGCTTCGTCGCTAAATAGAACGCGTGCAAAAAATCTGTCATCGCCCCGTAATTTCTCTTGTGCCCAGTATCAGAACTGTACACAACGTTCGAAGTCGTCGCCATGCAATTCCAGTTGCATAGAAATATGGTACGGGTGCAATTGATATTGATGTAGCATTCTCAACATCGACGTTTTTGAGATTCCCGGTTCTCGAGCAATTCGTCTGCTACTGATGTGCGAATTAGTCGCAACAGCAGCTAAAACACCTACTTGGGCATCATCATTTGTTGCAGGTCGTGGTTGACGTTTCACATGTGGCTGAACGCTTCCTGTTTCCTTACATAACGTAACTATCCGGCGAGCTGTCCGGACACTTGGATGATGTCGTCCAGGATACCGAGTAGCATACATAACACATGCCTGTTGGGTTGGTTCAAATGACTCGGAGCACTATGGGACTTAATTTCTGACGTCATCAGTCCCCTATAACTTAGAACTACATAAACCTAACGAACCTAAGGACATCGCACACATCCATGCCCGAGGCAGCATTCGAACCTGCGACCGTAACGGTCGCGCGGTTCCAGACTGTAGCGCCTAGAACCGCTCGGCCACTCCGGCCGGCTGCCCGTTGGGTATTTTGATCACAATAGCCATACATCAACATGACATCGATCTTTTCCGCAATTGTTAAACGGTCCATTTTAACACGGGTAATGTATCACGAAGCAAATTCCGTCCGCACTGGCGGAATATTACCTGATACCACGTATTTATACGTTTGTGACTATTACAGCGCCATCTGTCGCAAAGTGAAAAAAAGTGGTCCAAATAAAACATTCATATTTCTTTACGTATTACACGAATATGTAATAAAAATGGGGGTTCCTGTTTTTTTTAAAAAACGCCATTGATATCCGTTTGACCTATGGCAGCACCATATAGCGGGCCACCCATAGCGTCATCTAATTTCCCCCTTCAAGCTAGACAAGTTTCGTTCTTTATAGTTTATTCGTTTGACGCTTCTTTCGTGAGATTTTGGCCCGGTCACGATCAATGGACCACCCTGTATATATATTGGCCACCCAGATATTTACATGCATGGATGGGAATTAAGAAAGACAAAACGGTGCCAAAAGAAACGTGTCAAAGAAGGTACAAAATGTACATAAACGTGACGAGAGAAAATTTACTGTACATAAATGTGACAGTAATTGCAGTATTCTTTGGGTAACCGTTAATTGTAACAATTTTAAACAAGCAAATTAAGGCAGTTTATCATTAACATGTTATGGAAATAGACTATGTTACGTTTTATGGGAGACATGATAAAAATAATTTGTGGGAGACCTGTCTAAACAAATATCATGAAGGTAGATATTAGGACAACTTGCAAGCAATCTTTTTTAAATATAATTATGGTGTATTATAATAAAGGTAAGAGTTGAGATACAATTTATGTACTTAAATATTTTACATTGGGGTACCTCAATCATCATTGTGACATGTCGAAAAAGTAAATCATTGTCATCACTGCCTGCATCCTACCCCACATATTTCCACTACAACTTAATCCTCGTAAAAAAATAAGTTACAGGGAAAGAAGAGTAATGCACAATATATAAATGAATGTAGTAATGTAAAACCAGGAGGGACATGCTTGAATTGAAAAGGATATAAAGATACGGATGCACTATTTCTCTCCCCAAACCTTATAGCTATGTATCCCAGAACAGTCACAGAAGTAAAAGAAAGTTTCAGGAGTATTATGAAAAGCTACTGTTAACGGATTTCAATGATGAGATTAGATGGTGTTATTGGTATTCTCAATAAAGCTAAGGAATCAACTATTGCGCGATCGATAACATGCACCATGACTCCAGAAATACGTTACTAGAAGTGAAGGGAGCGTGGCACGTTTGCTGCGAGTGGCGTGGAAGCCGTTTCCTGGCAGAGGCAGTGAGTGAAGCACGACGAACAGTGCAGCTCTGCGGGGCAACGGGCTGGCTTTTTGTTCTACCAGCCACGTGACTTCCAAGTTGGTCTGGCTGAGCATCTTCCAGACACGGGGATGTGCACCTACCTGATCTCACCCACAAATCTTCTGGCGGATCCAAGTTTAACAGCTGTTTGTCATCGCACGGTGGCTTTGTATGCTCGCTGAGCTACTTGAGTTCGTTGCCGAGACCATGTGATTCAAAGTGGCTCTGAGCACTATGGGATTTCAGTTCTGAGGTCATCAGTCCCCTAGAACTTAGAACTACTTAAACCTAACTAACCTAAGGACATCACAAACATCCTTGCCCCAGGTAGGATTCGAACCTGCGACCGTAGCAGTCCTGCAGTTCCTGACTGTATCCCCTAGAACCGCACGGTTCGTGAACATGTGGCAATCGGAAAGATGTACCTCGTTCGTCGCTGTGAGCGTGCTAATTGTGACTTGTTCCTTCCCTGTGCTTGTTTGTGCCCTGGTGGACTCCATTCAGCCTTCTCTTGTTGTTATTCCCTGTGCCTGTCTTTTGCCAGGTGATTTCAAGAGCGTGTTGCTCATATCAAAACATAATAGCTTCCGTTTGGTAATTGTCAGAGTATTGACTTGATTGTGTATTTTAATTTATTGGGGTTTTATAGATTTCCTTTTGCGTTCAATGAGGCATTTTTCATGACATCCAAAATATAGTTTTTGGCCGGTACAGTGTGCACCATACCGCCTTTAGTTATTTGGAGCTCGCAAGCTTCTGCACGTTACCCAGGCAAATCTTATAGCATGTATTTTCATGCTAACCTTGTTTTTATGTAGGTGAGGTTCATCAACCAACCGTTCGCGTCTTCCGTCCAGCGCCACGCTGAGCTCGAGGACTGCCCAGAAAGTAAACCCAAAATTTGTTTTCTCAGCCGAAAAAGATGCTACGAATGCGAAACGTTACATATGCATTTTTGAAGTCTCCTGAGTGAGCTCGCCAAGTTCCCGCCGCTTCGGACAAATAGCATAGCTGCAGGACAGTTTCAAAATGGCGTCTGTAGGTGATGTACGTTACAAGCTATTAGCCCTTATTGAATTTCTCACTGCAGAGAAAAAAAAACTATGAAGAATATTCACAAACGCTTTTGCAAAGTCTACGGAGCATCTGCTGTCGACAGAAGTACAGTTAGTCGCTGGGAGCGGAGGGCGAGGTCATCAGAAGGCGGTTCGGCGGAGCTCCGCGATTTGCAACGGTCAGGAGGAACATCCACGGCTGTCACACCTAACGTGTTGCAGCGAGCTGATGTTGCCATTCGCGAGGACAGACGCTTTACGACTCGGCAGTTGGTGCTCCATCTGTCAATCAGCAAAGGAAATGTGGATACAATAATCCGCGTACTTGGATATTCAAAAGTGTGTACAACATGGTTCCTGCGGTGTCTAACGGTGAATCACAAATCGCATGGATCTTGATTTGCTGCAATATTTTGAAGCTGAGCGGTATGCCTTCTTGTCCCGGATTGTGACAGGTCATGAAACCTGGGTTCACCATTTTCAGCCCGAAACAAAACGACGCTCCATGGAATGCCCCATTCCCAATCCCCTTCATGATGGGGCCCGTCAGGAATTCCTCTCCTATGCTAACGTCTTCATCTCAGAGTAGCACTAGCAACCTACGTTCTCAATTATTTGCTGCATGTATTCCAATCTCTGTCTTCCTCCACAGTTTTTGCGCTCTACAGCTCCCTCTAATACCAAGGAAGTCATTCCCTCATGTCTTAACAGATGTCCTATCATCCTGTCCCTTCTCCTTATTAGTGTTTTTCACATGTTCCTTTCCTCTCCGATTCTGTGCAGAACCTCCTCATTCCTTATCAGGTTATCTAATTTTCAACATAAGTCTGTAGCACCACATCTCAAATTCTTCGATTCTCTTCTGTTCCGGTTTTCCCATAGTCCATGTTTCACTACCATACAATGCTGTACTCAAGACGTACATTCTCAGAAATTTCTTCCTCAAATTATGGCCGATATTTGATATTAGTAGACTTCTCTTGGCCAGGAATGCCAGTTTTGCCATTGCTAGTCTGCTTTTAATGTCCTCCTTGCTCCGTCCGTCATTGGTTATTTTACTGCCTAGGTAGCAGATTTCCTTAGTTTCATCTACATCGTGACCACCAATCCTGATGTTACGTTTCACGCTGTTCTCATTTCAACTACTTCTCATTACTCTCGTCTTTCTTCGATTTACTCTCAGTCCATAATCTGTACTCATTAGATTATTCATTCCGTTCAGCAGATCATGTAATTCTTCTTCACTTTCACTCAGGATATCAATGTCATCAGCGAATCGTATCATTGATACCCTTTCATCTTGAATTTTAATTCCACTCCTGAACCTTTCTTTTATTTCCATCATTGTTTCCTCGATGTACAGATTGAACAGTAGGGGCAAAAGGCTACATCCTTGTCTTACACCCTTTTTAATGCGAGCGCTTCGTTCTTGGCGTCCACTCTTATTCCCTGTCGGCTGTTGTACATACTATATATGACTCGTCTTTCCCTATAGCTTACCCCAACTTGGTTTCAGAATTTCGAACATCTTGCACCATTTTACATTGTCTAACGCGTTTACCAGGTCGCCAAATACTATGAAAGTATCTTGATTTTTCTTTAGTCTTTCTTCCATTATTAAGAGCAATGTCCGAATTGCTTGTCTCGTGCATTTATCTTTAATAAAGCCAAACTAATCGTCATCTAACGCATCCTCAATTTTCTTTCCCATTCTTCTGTATATTATTCTTGTAAGTAACTTGGGTGCATGAGCTGTTAAGCTGATTGCGCGATAATTCTTGCACTTGTCAGTTCTTGCTGTCTTCCGAATTGTGTGGATGATGATTTTCCGAAACTCAGATGGTATGTACCAGAGTCATACGCGCTACACACCTACATGAATAGTCACTTCCTCCAATAATTCTAGAAATTCTGATGGAATCTTCTCCATCCCTTATACCTTGCTTTATCTTAACTCCTCCAAAGCTCTCTTAAATTCTGATCTTAATAATAGATCCTCTATTTGTTCCAGATCGACTCCTCTTTCTTCTTCTATCACATCATACAAACTTTCCCCCTTACAGAAACCATCAATGTACTCCTTCCATCTGTCCGCTCCCTCCTCTGCATTCAACAGTGGAGTTCCCTTTGAACTCTTAATGTTACCACCACTGCTTTTAAAGAAACAAAAGGTTGTTTTGACTTTCCTGTACGCTTAGTCTGTCCTTCCATCAATCATTTTTTTCGATGTTTTCACATTTTTCCTGCATTCATTTCGTCTTAGCTTCCATGCACTTCCTATTTATTTCATTCCTCAGCGACTTGTATTTCTGTATTCCCGAGTTCCCGGAACGATTTTGTACTTCCTACTTTCATCGATCAACTGAAGTAATTCTTCTGTTATCCATCGTTTCTTGACAGTTACCTTCTTTATACCAATGTTTTCCTTCCCAACTTCTGCGTTGGCCCTTTTCGAAGATGTGCACTCTTCTTCAACTGTACTGCCTACTGGGTTATTCCTTATTGCTGTATCTATAGCCTTAGAGAACTTCAACCGTATCCTGTCATTCTTTAGTATTTCCGTATCTCACTTCTTTGTGTATTGATTCTTCCCCACCGATGTCTTAAACTTCAGCCTACTCTTCATCACTACTATATTGTGATCTGAGTCTGTATCTGCTCCTGGGTACACCTTACAATTAGTATCTGATTTCGAAATCTCTGTCTGACCATGATGTAACAATATAACTGAAATCTTCCCGTATCACCCGACCTTTTCCAAGTATACCTCTTCCCCTTGTGATTCTTGAACAGAGTATTAGCTATTACCAGCTGAAACTTGTTACAGAACTCAATTAGTCTTTCTCCTCTCTCACTCCTTGTCCCAAGCGCATATTCTCCTGTCACCTTTTCATCTGATCCTTCCCATACAACTGCATTCCATTCCCCCATGACTACTAGATTTTCATTCCCGTTTTACCCTTTCAATATCCTCATACACTTTATCTCTTCATCTTTAGCTTGCGACTTCGGCATGTATACCTGAACTATTGTCGTCGGTGATGGTGTGCTGTCGATTCTGATAAG